>NW_015555897.1:19255-38122 GCF_001515605.1 Sinocyclocheilus anshuiensis | reverse complement strand
CACTGGACAGCCCTCGGTGGACGGCACGACACTCCTCCGCCGCCCAGTGGACGGCGACGGCTCCTCCACGTTCGGGCAGCCGGCAGGAATCCCCCGTTCCCTGGTCCTCCCCATCATGGCGGATGGCAGCAGGCTCCGGCCTCAGGCAAACGGCGGCGACTCCTCCGCTCCCTCACGGACGGCAGCCGTCCCTCCACATCCCAGGCGGCCGGCAGCGAGTTCGTCCGCCCCCCTGGCAACTCACTCCAGCCCACCGCCTCGAGCCTCCATGGCGGCAGACTGCTCCGCCATGCTCGATGGCACCGTGGACTCACCAAAGTGCCCCTCCTTCCTCCCGGGTTTCGGCACCAATGTAACGTAGTTTGTAGTTCGGGAAGAAGGAGGCGGGAACCGGCGAACACTCAATGGAATCTTTAATAAAATAAACAAAAACAAAATAGCGCAACAGCCCCTCGCGGACGACTGTCGCGCACAAACAAAACCAAAACACAAAATAAACTCCAGGCCTGGTCCTCTCTCGTCTTTCACTGTCGTCACTCCTCCTTTGTATCATTCCGGAGCTCCTCCGTGAGACTCGAGACCGGTGAGTGGCGCAGGTGTCGCGCATTAGCAATTACTCCACCCGCCCCTCTCGTCACAGTATCATCTTTATTACAGTAGCAAGCATCACAAGAACATGATAAACATCAGATGGACGAGATCCTCCTCAACATATGTATAACAAATGATAAAGTGCTAACGAAATCTGAATAAAGATTTATGCTTTGTATGTGCCTTGTACAGTTGTTCACTTTATGTGATTATGTTGTTATATTGTTTTTATTCGTACAGTAGTCTTACTGCAAATGTTTCAGCAAAGATTTAGTTAACGGCATGCATTTTGAAGCAGTTTATGATTTAATTGTTGTTAAATTCATAATTAATTCAACATATATACATAACATTTTACTCCTATGGAAACTGTAATATTAGTAAAATGCCATAGAATTTGCACATCTGAAATAGATGTTGCTCAATCAGGACATAAAAAAATATGCATCATAACATCATTCAGAGAAATTACATATTTCTAGTCGCTGACACAACATATGGTACAGACTTAAAGACAAGCTTTATTTCCAATATTATTCATGGTAATCTTTGAATTTTAATACAGCATAGAGCAAAGTAACGGGTTTCTATTGTAATATTTATTGTATATTCAAATCATTTTCTGATACTAATAACAAATATATTCAATTCAAGTTTATTTGTATAGCACTTTTCATGATACAAATCGTGGCAAAGCTTTACAGAAAATTAAAGTTTCTACAATATATTTAGTAGTAGCTTAAAGTTTATTTGTATAGCGCTTTTCACGATACAAATCGTTGCAAAGCAGCTTTACAGAAAATTAAAGTTTCTACAATATATTTAGTAGTAGCTTATCAGTGGTGACTATGTCAAGTTGATTTAGATATGGCAGAAATGTATGGTAAAAATCAGTTAATGATAAACAGACGATGAAAACTATTAACAGCAAAGATTATATGTTGCAATCAAACTTATAGCAAAATTTGGAGGTTCTGTATGTTGTTTCAGGGTTGGCATCATCTGAGGTCCTCTGAGGGGTTGACATCATCTCTTCTCAGGTGTTCTGGATCCAGACTGAAGCTTGTGGAGGCAGAAACAGAGAAACAAATAGAGACAAAATTAGCATAGCTGCTGTTCCAACCAAGCAAAAATGATTTGTTCAACCCAAGCTAAAGGATAATAATGTGAATTTGATCAGATATAACTGCAGTACAAGATTATGAGATACATTATTTGAATGCTTGGCTAAAGAGATGTGTCTTTAATCTAGATTTAAACAGAGAGTGTGTCTGAACCCCGAACGTTATCAGGAAGGCTATTCCAGAGTTTGGGAGCCAAATGCGAAAAAGCTCTACCTCCTTTAGTGGACTTTGCTATCCTAGGTACTACCAAAAGTCCAGAGTTTTGCGACCTTAGGGAGCGTGATGGATTGTAGCGTGGTAGAAGACTAGTTAGGTATGCAGGATCTAACCCATTAAGGGCCTTATAGGTAAGTGTAACATGGGAAATATGAATTGCTGTCTTATCCAAATTTAATAGGACAAAATTATTGGTCATCCAATCTTTTACATTTTTAACACACTCTGTTAGCTTAGATCATTTAGAAGTTTCATCTGGTCTTGTTGAGATATATAGTTGAGTATCATCGGCATAACAGTGGAAACTAATCCCGTATTTTTTTATAATATTACCAAGGGGCATCATGTATATTGAAAATAGCAGAGGGCCTAGGACAGATCCTTGTGGCACTCCATACTTTACTGGATTTAACTGAGATGACTCCCCGTTTAAATAGACAAAGTGGTAGCGATTGGACAGGTAGGATCTAAACCATTTTAAAGCCTGCCCTAGAATACACGTTTAGTTTTGTAATCGATTTATGACCTACAGTATAGTGTCGAACGCAGCACTAAGATCAAGTAAAACTAGCAATGAGATGCAGCATTGGTCTGACGCAAGAAGCAAGTCATTTGTAATTTTAACAAGTGCAGTTTCTGTGCTATGATGGGGCCTGAAACCTGACTGAAATTCTTCATATGGATAATTTTTTTGCAAGAAGGAGAACAATTGAGCAGACACAACTTTTTCTAAACTTTTAGACATAAAATAAAGATTTGAGATGGGTCTGTAATTTACCAGTTCACTACGATCTAATTGTGGTTTCTTAAGAGGCTTAATAACCGCCAGCTTGAATGGTTTGAATACTTTCCAGATGCTCTAATGACTGCTAGTTGACAAATGTAGTTGCAAAGTTACTTACTGTTAGTAGAATGTCTAAAGTGGACTATCAAAATAAAGTGTTACCCCAGTTTTTTATATCGACTATGCATTCCGTTAATTTTTCAATATGGTATGTTTTGCACAGCTGCGAAAAATATAGAGCTGAGTATCATCAGCATAACAGTGAAAGCTAACACCGTGTTTCCTGATGATATCTCCCAAGGGTAACATGTAAAGCGTGAAAAGTAACAGCCCTAGTACTGAGCCTTGAGGTACTCCATACTGCACTTGTGATCGATATGATACCTCTTAATTTACTGCTACAAATTGATGGTGGTCAAATAAGCACTATTTGAACCATGCTAATGCACTTCCAGTAATGCCAACAACGTTTTCTAGTCTTTTGAAAAGAATGTTGTGGTCGATAGTGTCAAACGCAGCGCTAAGATCCAGCAGCACTAATAGAGAGATACAACCACGATCAGCTGATAAGAGCAGGTCATTTGTAACTCTAATGAGAGCAGTCTCAGTACTATGATACGGTCTAAATCCTGACTGGAAATCCTCACAGATACCATTTTTCTCTACGAAGGAATATAATTGTGAGGATACTACCTTTTCTAGTATCTTGGACAGAAAAGGGAGATTCAAGATCGGTCTGTAATTAACTAGACCTTTGGGGTAAAGTTGTTTTTTTTTTAACAAGAGGCTTAACAACAGCCAGTTTGAAGGTTTTGGGGTCATATCCGAATGACAATGATCACCTGTTATTAGGAGCTTAGATGGAATAGGGTCTTAAAGCAGTCTTTTGTGGTAGAAGTGATGGTTCTACCATACTTGTAACAAGGAGTAGAATTTACAGTTTTAGCTATATGGAGGTTACACAAGACTAGATAATGATCTGAGATATCATCGCTTAATCGCTGCATAATTTCAACACCATCAACATCAATTCCATGTGACAGTATTAAATCTAGAGTATGATTTCGACAATGAGTAGGTCCTGACACGTGTTGTCTAACCCCAATAGAGTTCAGAATGTCTAGAAATGCTGATCCCAATGCATCTTTTTCATTATCAACATGGATATTAAAATCACCAACAATTAAGCCTTTTTCTATCAGAGTTAGTGCCGTCTGCAGATAATCAACAAATTCTTTAATACAGTCTGTATGGTGCCCTGGTGGCCTGTATACAGTAGCCAGTACAAACATCACAGGGGATTTATCATTAACACTTGGTGCTTCATACAACATTATCCAGAGAAACATAACTTCAAACGACTTATACTTGAGAAATACTGAAAACATTGTTATAAATTGTAGCAACACCTCCCCTTTTACCTTTTGGACGTGGCTCATGTTTATAACAGTAATCTTGGGGGGAAGACTCGTTTAAAATAATGTAATCATCAGGTTTTAGCCAGGTTTCTGTCAAACAGAGCACATCTAGGTTATGATCAGTGATCATATCATTTACAAAAAGTGCTTTCGTAGAAAGGGACCTGATATTCAATAAGCCAAGCTTTATCATTTGTTTATCCGTATTACATCTGTTTTTTATTTGTTGAACATCAATTACATTTTTACTCTTACATTGGTTTGGACGTTTTTTTGTATTTTCTAGTTCGGGGAACAGACACAGTCTCTATAGTGTGATATCTAGGTGAAAGGGTGCCGATCCGATATTCAGAATCGGTATCGCTCCGATACTGGCATTTTCTGCTGGATCGGGGTATCGGTCAGACGAGACCGATCCAAATACAATGTAGTGCATATTCTATTCTGTGTTTTTGTTAAGCCCCACGAAAGGCACAAAGACATTATAAAGCATAAAGCACCATAAAGTTTCCGTGCACTATATTGCAAGTGTTCTGAGACCATTCCATAGTTTAATGTGAGGTAGAGATGAATATTTAAGTCGTTAAATTCAAGTTTACATAAACCCTTCACTCCGCTGCGGCTGTCAGTCATCCTCCATTCAGCATTGAAGCTGCGCGTCACGTTCAGTTATGACAGTCAAGACGACTAAACTCTCTCCAGGATGATACAATGTTCCTATTATTATACTTGATCTGTAGATAAACATCAGCGGTTTTGCATAAAATGACTTTATCTTGCTGGAGTTTATAGCTAATTCTAAATCATGTTACTTTCTACCGGGTATCTGTTAGAGATCACAGCACTGGCGTACAGAGCACTATGAATTGTTCCTCACGCGCACAGTAACTGAAATTTAAAACTGTTAAAAGAAACGGCTCAATAAACTAACGCACATATTTAATACACTACGCATCAGTATCTTTGAACTTTTCTATGCGGAGCACTGTGTGCTGTGACTCCGTGTTGTTTCAAGCGCATCATTCTGCGCACGGGATGTGCATAAGCGATTTGTGCCACTCTGTATTGGAGCCTTTCATGTTATATTACTTTTGCGCAATGAAAGATTATTAATAGCCTTTCATGAAAGATTGTTAATAGCCTTTCTTGTTCTGTCTTATCTATGTTGCTGCCTCATTACTGTGCTATAAATGTAAAAGAAATGTATTTAATTTATTGCATATATTTATATATAATAATATTTATTTGTTTTTCATGAATGTATATTACAATACAAAGATCAATGTGTAACATTTTACCAGATTACACCTATTTACTTTTATGTTCCCCCCACTAAATAATGTTTTTTCTCTAAATGTTTAGATTTTATAAAATTATTGTGAACTCATCATTTTTGTAGAGTAACTTTTTCTGCTGAATTATCCACTAACCTACTTTATAATAGTATTTTCCTCATAGATTATGATTATATATTTTTTTATTTGTTATTTTTCTTTATAATGAAGTTGTCTATATTTAGTAGATTGTGTGTAATACACCAAAAGAGTGATGATCAGGTCAACACACACTGAGTTATAGAAAAAAAAAAAAAAACTTTGCTGGTATCGGATCGGTATCAGTATTGTCCGATACTCAGAACTATTGGTATCGGATCGGGATCGGTTCTGAAAAAATGGTATGGTGCCACCCCTAGAATTAACTGATTTCTGTGACATGAGGCGGCTAGCAGACGGTCGGTTTAGCCAGTCTTCCTGACCTGGGCCCCAGTTGGTATCTAGAGCCCTCACATTCTTACTGTCCTCAATTAAAGTTTGGATGCGTGTCTCTGAAATATTCTCTGTCAGCCTAACTATTTCCCTGCATTTATCACGAACCCCTCGTCGCTGACAGAGAGAGCTAAACTATACATGTGGCAAGCGGTGCAAACAACAATAGCAGGAGAAGAAGCCATTAGAAGAATCCATTACTCACCGTGATTGAAGAATGATTCTGACTTACCACTGTTGTTTGATGAACTCGTGAAAAATGGAGGGAGAGAGAGAAAAGAAATGGAGGAAGAAAAAGAGAGTAGAAATGGTAGGAAACGCGAATGACAAGCTAACAGGCTAACGGAATGATAATGCGCTACACTCGCGGTTTAGATTAAACGCGAACGATCAAATTAATCAGATTAGGTTGATAGATAATATCAGAAATATGGTGGGAATTTAGTTATATTTTATCACTTTAAACAACAGAGAGTGATAGTAAGATAGAGATTCAACAGAAAAACAAAGCTACAAGGACCTACAATCGCAAACCACTCAGCAGCACTGCAGACAGGAACCGGAAGCTCTCAATGATTGGAGCAGCCAATCGTTCCAAACAACCTATAGTTCAGCATTGAAGCCCATTCATTTCAGTGCTTCTCAAACACACTCGCCAGAAAGCTCAAGAAATTACTGCATTTATTGACATTTTAATGCATTAGTTGACATCTCGGAAATCTGTCCAGAAGTGGTATTTTATGAAGTTTGTTATAGTTAATATTTATCGTTAGATAATTGTAGCGAATCAGCTCATAAGGGAAATATGAATAATTAATCGCTGAGGGGGTCTGGGCCTGCTTGCCAGGGGAAGTTCTGTGTCGTGTTTTCCCTGTCTGTTCACCTTGTGGTCTGCAAGCATATTCCAGTTCATTTGTGACATTGAATTCACCTCGGGCTGCTTGCAGGTGGCATTCACATGCGTTGTTTCGGTTCGCCTGAATTAAACTTTTTTTTTTCTTCTGCAGCTGCAGAGGTTTTCAGGGTTTTCAGGGAGCTGACTTGTGAAGTGTCAAGCAGAAGGCTTTGGCTCCCTTCCCCCCCTTCGTAGCTGTGCACAGGCATGGAGGGCTTGCACTGCTGGTGATGTGATGTTTAGCAGGCTGTCTTTTGCTTGAGTCTATGCGCAGTCGGTAGGACTGTTTAAATTCTTTCTGAACCATGTCAAGCTCCTCTTTAAGTTATTTGTAATACATATGTTGAGGATCTCGTCCATCTGATGTTTATCATGTTCATCTGATGTTTGCTACTGTTATGAATATGATACTCAACTCTTTAATATGCAGGGGAAATTCCCAACATTAAACAAATAACCAAATTTACATATAGGATGTTTGCACTGTACATTGATAATTCAGATATAAAAACCTGACTCGTTTTTTTCATTAAAATCGTACGATTTCCTCTTAATTCACTAGAATGTATGGGAATACTAGGGAATACCAATATGGCGGCGCAGTGGCTTCACTTCTATAACATCATGAGCAATCCAGTTCTCTATTATAGATCAGTGGTGTAAACTTATAATAATGAGGATAACGTGGACTTAACAGACACACACACACACACGTCACAGTAATAAAGTCCTCAAGACACATCAGATTTTCTCTAATATACCGCTTTACCTCAAACATCTTGTTTTCATAATCCTTGGAACCAAACTCAAAATCAGAAATAAAATTAGATTAATCACACAGCCCTAAAATACAAGAGAGATCTCACTTCTGGATTGCGAACAACGAAAACACATCACTGACAAATGTCTTAATTTTATCGCATATAGAAACGGTTCACAAGATACAATTAGCTTGATAACTTCTGTGTAGCAATAATAAATTGTATGTTTTTTTTGTTTCTTTAATTTCTTCAGTACTGAAAGCAGGACCGATAACGTCAGAGCTTATCAATACTATGATCTTTCATAATTTAGCCGGTTTAATAGCAGGTACAAAGAGAAGCAAAGAAGGATCTATTACAAAGCTACATGACAGTATATCTTGCATCTGCGTTTCCTAAATACATCACAAGTGGAAGAATAACTAGTCATTTTAAAAACAACAGCGAAGAACAACATTTAAAATAAATTTCATACTTTCTTAAAAGTGTTACAGTCTCTTCTTCAGCTTCCTGAACAAGAACGGTTTGTAAAAACTTCTACTTTCCTTAATAAAAGAGTAAGCAAACTACAAGTGACACATATGCATTATAAGACAATTGAACAATATGAAACTCATAAGAAAGCACACTGGTATCATTTATATCATGAAGCAAAATAACATACGAGAGTAAAACTTTTTGACATTGTTCTTTGGGGAGGAACTCCATCTTTGAGTTGATGTGAATCTCACAGTTGAATCTGCTGGTTTTGAAGATTAACTTTATTCACTGTGAAAACTTTAGATAATGTTTCTTTGTCATGTCGCTCGTAATGACAGATTTATCCAGATGATATTTTACTGCTTGATGCATTATTGTGTCACATTTGGTTATGACGCGAATCAGACCTGAAAGTGCTGGATCTGAAGATGATCTACTTACTGTGAATGTTTTTTGTATGTCTGTGTAGAGCAGAAGAATCTCTGAATCTCTTGTCACAGTGTGAACACTTGTATAGTTTCTCTCCAGTGTGAATCCTCTCATGTTGTTTTAAATGGCTCGCTGAAGTAAAAGTCTTCTCACACTCAAAGCCATGTACTCTCTCACACCAGTATGCATCATCTGATGTTCTTTCAAATGGTGTAAATGTGAAAAACTCTTTCCACACAAATGACATGAATGTGGCTTCTCCTTTATATGAAATTTTAGGTGTGTTGTCAGGTATGAAGCTCTCAAAAATGTTTTATCACATTGATCACAAGTGTACAGTTTCTCTCCAGTGTGGATGTCCATGTGATGCTTAAGGCTTGATGAAAGCGTGAAACTCTACCCGCACTGATCACAAGAGAACGGTTTCTCTCCAGTATGAACTCTCATGTGTGCCGTAAGGTGTCCTTTTAGTGTGAAACTATTCCCGCACTGATCACATGTGTATGGTTTATCTCCAGCGTGGATCCTCTCATGTGTTTTCAGACTTGATGACCAACTGAACCTCTTGTCACAGTGTGAACACTTATAAGGTTTCTCTCCAGTGTGGATCCTCTCGTGCCATTTTAAACGGCTCGCTGAAGTAAAAGTCTTCTCACACTCAAAGCACATGTACTCTCTCACACCAGTATGCATCATCTGATGTTCTTTCAAAGTTTGTAGACGTGAAAAACTCTTTCCACACAAATCTCTAACACCAGTATGTATTTTCTGATGCACTTTTAAATTTTGTAGACATGAAAAACTCTTTCCACACAAATAACATGAATGTGGCTTCTCCTTTGTATGAACTCTCAGGTGCTGCTTCAGGACTGGAGCTCTCAAAAATGTTTTTCCGCACTGATCACATGTGTGCCGCTTCTCTCCAGTGTGGATCCTCTCGTGTGTTTTCAGATGTCCTGAATCTCTGAATCTCTTGTCACAGTTTGAACACTTGTAAGGTTTCTCTCCAGAGTGGATCCTCTCGTGTGTTTTCAGGTGTGTTGACTGACTTAATCTCTTGTCACAGTGTGAACACTTGTATGGTTTTTCTCCAGTGTGAATTCTCATGTGAACATCAAGACTATGTTTGGATGTCGAACTCTTTCCACACTGAGTGCAGGTGAAAGATTTCTTGGGTATGTGTTCAGGATATAACACCTATCAAACGTGTGAAGTTTGGGGCAGATCAGACATTGCTTGCCTGAGTTACAGCAACTTCCTGTTTCATGGCGAAACATCAAACTTTGTCAGGCCGCCAGGGACACGCCCTTCGACGAAAACTCAAGATCTTCGCAATTTCGCATCGCAAAGGCCTTATGATTACACTCAGCAAATTTGAAGATGATCCGATTAAAACTGTAGGAGTTTGTTAAAGTACGAGGCCTGAAAATGACAAAAACTGCCCAAAAATCAAACAGGAAATAAAAAATAACGGACGTCTTGTTGGGTTTCGGATTTTGAACCAGGAGACTTTTTTGTAGGTAATGGTGTTTTACACAACCAATTCTGAAACCCATATCAGATGTACATTTTCGCCAATTCTGATGTGTGTGCAAAGTTTCATGAGTTTTGGAGCATGTTTAGGCCCTTAAAAATGTGATTTACTTCGGAGAACAAGAAGTGGAAGAATAATAGTAAGAAATGGAGCAATTCCAATAGGGTCCTCACACCATCAGTGCTAGGGCACAAAATATAAAACTACTTGAAACTGTATAACCGTCAGCATTATTAGTGAAGAATGAAGAATAAACACCAACCTGTTTGTTCTTCAGTATCTTCAGTGTGTTTGATTCTGCAGGGTTCTGGATCTCTCATCTTCTCTCTGTCCTCTTTAATAAACTCAGTCTTTACAGATTTCTTCCTCATGCTTTGATGCTCGTCTGCACTGATAAACTGATGGGAATATTCCATCTGAATTTCTGTGTGGAAGAAGCAGATTTACCATAATCAACAAGAAATCAAGAAGTGTTGTCTCTTTGTAAATCATTATATCACTATAAAAAAAAGAGTGTCGACACAAAGGTAAGAGTGTAGAGCACATCAGTTTAAAATGCTCATTCAGTAACACTACACTCACATAAGTGCTAATTCACACATTCTATGTATTTCTGTGTTGTCTGTCTTTCTAAATAACAGTAAGAATGAATAATGAAAGCATAACAGAAATCTGCTGACACTCATCATCATTAACAACTACAGGTAAATAACTACACTAGAGTTATTTACTGTATCGTTCTCACAGTATTTCTGCTGTTTGTCAGCGCTGTTTCATCTGGCTTTTAACTAGTTTAAATCAGCGAGTCATTTGTGTTCTTCACTTAACTCAAGCGCTTCACACTGGATCTCAAAGTGCTGTTTAGTGCTCGCGGGACCGAGGCTTATCAGCGAGTAAATGCATCTGCTCTAGTGAGCTTGCAACCGCTGCGCTGCCGTTTGAACTTGAGCTGAGCGGATAAACTGTCCGTGCGGCACGCTTCAAATTTTTTTTCTGCTATTGGCGCATGAACATTATATCTACCATTTATTGTGGCCTGGTCAGAAGAATCACATTTTATTTTACATCACATGGATGGCCATGTGCGTATGCGTCGCTTATCTGGGAAACACATGGCACCAGGATGCACTATGGGAAGAAGGCAAGCCAGTGTGATGCTTTGGACAACGTTCTGCTGGGAAACCTTGGGTCCTGCTATTCATGTGGATGTTACATTGACACATAGCACCTACTTAAGCATTGTTGCAGACCATGTACACCCTTTCACGGAAACTGTATTCCGTGGTAGCTTTGGCATTTCAGAGTGCAGGTTATGTGCACTCAGCCTCCATTGTATCTTTGTCCATAGAATATAATGATATTCTGATAAATATGACAAAATTGGCGAAGAGGATTGGACATATTGACTTCTACTTTGTACTGGTGCAGACTAATATAGACCAACATATTTTTTTTGACGAAAATTTTGTTAAGTAAAGAAGAAAAGGTTATGTGCACTCAGCCTCCATTGTATCTTTGTCCATAGAATATAATGATATTCTGATAAATACGACAAAATTGGTGACGAGGATTGGACATATTGACTTATACTTTGTACTGGTGCAGACTAATATAGACCAAAAATTTTTTTTTTTGGACGCAAATGAGTGCACATCGTTTGAAACATTGACTGCAAGCATCGGGACATCAAATCAACATAATCCACAGACAGAATGGTGACTATCGGGCATATTGATGCTTTTGACGAGGCCATCCAGTAGTGGACAAACATGTATTGAACGGCTAAACCAGGAGAAAAGACGTATCAAGAGATTGTTACGACATAAAAGGATAATAGCATAATAACAGAACACTTCTGTTTCCACAAACGCAATCAAGAGGAAGGAGTGACGGTTGCACAGTATGTATCAGTTTTAAAACAACTCTCTGAACATTGTGACTTCAGAACACATTTGGAGGATGCTTTTAAGGCAGCGGTTCTCAATTCCAGTCCTCGCGTACCCCAGCTCTGCATGTTTTGCATGTCTCTCTTTGTTAACACACCTGATTCAGATCATCATCTTGTTAGAAGTGAGCTCCGTGCATGAACTGTGATCATCTCGTTAGAAGTGAGCTCCGTGCATGAACTGTGTTCCGATTGACATGGTCCCTACACAGTGTCCATTGCTCCCTACTCCCTGAGCAGTGGAAATCCGTTGAAGTTTACTTCACTTCGAAATATTCATTTACAGATTTGCGCTGCGCCGCTGCCTACAGCTTATTCACACACATACGAAACTTACTAGAGAAGCGTGAAGTGGGACATGATATACCTCTGTAAATAAATACAATTTAAATTATCATCTGGCACACTTAAATGCCCTTTGTATGGAACATATACGCTCCCTTCAAACTGGAATCATGGCGGAATATCCGGTAATGTCCACTTCGCAGGGTGCTTACAGTCAAATATAACAAACGTCTGAAGCAATAAGAGAAACATACAAAATGTGCAGAGCGGGGGTACGCGAGGACTGGAATTGAGAACCGCTGCTCTAAGGGATAGATTTATTTGTGGATTACGCACAGAAGTGATACAAAAGCATCTTCTCACGGAGGAGAAGACTTTTCACAAAGCTGAAGAGATTGCGGTGGCCGCGGAGACCACCGCTCACGAAGCGCAGCAACTCAGCACATCCCTTAAAGTAAATGCAATGCATGTTTCCTTACCCAAACAGCGTAAAAGAATTGTAAAAGATGTGGGAAAACGAACCACACAGATGAAATTGAGAAATTGAGGGAAAAATGATTGAGATGCCGACCGACATCTTAAAAACATACACTGGAGAAGCAATAGCACCAGTAGGGGTCATCAACATAGCAGTAAAATTAAATAAATCAGTCTGCACGATTGCCACTGTATGTGGTTAACAGTGATGCCCCACCATTATTTGGTAGAGAATGGCTGAGATCTATAAAACTTAACTGGCAAGACATAAAAACAGTCAAGCATGGAGTTGCAGACACTAAAGAAACTGTGTTAAATCGGCACTCCAACGTTTTTGAGAAAGAATTGGGCACTATGGAAGGAATTGAAGCTAAATATAAAATTAGGCTAAAGCGTGATCATACTCCACAATTCTATCAGCCAAAGGTAGTACCGTACGCCATTCAACCAAAAGTAGAGGCTGAATTGACAAGTTTAACAGAGATGAGAGTGATTTCACCAGTACAGTACAGTGAGTGGGCCACACCGGTGGTACCAGTGATCAAGAGAGATGGTTCAGTGAGACTGTGTGGTGATTTTAAAGTGACACTCAACCCAGCCATTTGTGTGGACCACTACCCACTTCCACACATAGAAGATCTTTTTGCGTCTCTGGCTGGTGGTCAGTTATTCAGTAAGCTGGCTTTTTCAAATGCTTACTTGCAGATGCCTGTGGCACAGGAGTCGAGGGAATTACTCACCATATCCACCCAAAAAGGGCTATTTTGCTATAACCGTCTACCTTTCGAGATTGCCCCAGCTCCTGCATTATTTCAGAAAGCGATGGATCAAGTTCTCTTGGGGATTCCAATCACTCACTGCTATCTATATCACATACTGATAACAGGACAAGATGATGTGGAGCACCTCAAGACACTAGACCAAGTTCTCACTAGACTGGAAAAATATGGTCTGAAATTGCAACATGAAAAAATTGACATTTTCAAACAGTCACTGGAGTATTTGGCTCATTAAATCGATGACGCTGGACTACACAAATCGCCAGAAAAGATTAAAGCAATAATGGAAGTGCCAACACCAGCCAATGTAAGTCAGTTACGCTATTTCCTTGGGATGATTAACTACTATGGCCGTTTCATTCCAAATTTGGCATCTGTTTTGAATCCACTTAATACTCTTCTCTGTAAAGAAAAGAAATGGTATTGGAGTGTGGCCTGTGAACAATCATTCCAAGAAGCAAAGGATCTCCTTACCTCACCAGCGGTACCTCATGCATTATGATCCAGAGCTACCCATTCGTCTTGCCTGTGATGCTTCCCCATATGGGGTGGGCGCTGTGATATCACATCTGTGCCCCAATGGTGAGGAAAAGCCGATTGCTTTTTCATCCAGGACATTCAGTAGAGTTGAACGAAATTATGCTCAGATTGAGCGGGAGGCCCTGAGCATATTTTTTGGAGTTCACAAATTCCATCAGTACTTATATGGAAGAAGGTTTACCCTCCTCACTGATCACAACTGCTATTCTTAGTCCTAACAGGAGCATTTTATCCATGGCAGCAGCCAGAATGCAACGATGGGCTTTGCTTTTAGCTGCCCATGATTATGTCCTTGACTATAAGAAAGCAGCTCACCATGCCAATGCAGACGGACTTTCACGGCTACCGTTGCCAGTGACACACACCGAGACAAAGGACAAAGTGGACGTATTCTATGCCAACCAAGTAGCCACCCTGCCTGTCAGTAATGCTGAAATTAAACGTGACACCCTAACAGATCCCACCTTGTCATCTGTGCTGGACATGGTTTTATCTGGACGGTTTCCGAAACCTAAAGATACACCCATAAACTTGCTACCTTTTGTGACTCGTTGTCACGAGCTCACAGTAGTGCAAGGATGTTTAATGTGGGGGAGTCGTGTTATTGTACCTCCCAAACTCCGCCACCGGGTGTTAGCTTATTTACACATAGGCCATCCTGGGATGGTAAGGATGAAACATCTGGCCCACAGCTGGTGGCCGGGTATTGATGGTCAGATTGAGTTGCAGTCCAAATCATGCCAGTCGTGTCAACGTATCCAAAATTCTCCCCGTCCTGCACCACTTCACCCATGGATTTGGCCAAATCATCCTTGGGAAAGGATACATGTGGATTTTGCTGTTCCCTTTAAAGGCCATATGTACTTTATTGTAGTTGATGCACATTCCAAATGGCCCGTCTCCATTATAGACAGTACTACCACCAGCAAAACAATTCAAGTCTTGCGTGGACTTTTCAGTCGTTATGGTGTCCCTAACGTCACTGTCAGTGACAACGGCCCACAGTTTTGCGCTGAGTTCTCATGTGGGGTGCAACACATCGGCTCTGCGCCCTATCACACCTCTAGTACTGGGCAAGCTGAACATTTTGTCCAAACACTTGTCACCAGTGACTTGTTTCTTGTTAGCAGTTACCATTTAACTCTGTGCAGTGTCTTATATTATTTTATTCTTATTTATTGCTGGTATTGTTATTTATTATTGGTTTTATGGATTAGGAAGTTGTGTAATAGTGGTTGTTCTGTTGTGCACTGTGACCTTTGATATACTGTCTGCATGCTTTTCCCCCCTGCTTAGTATGTTTCATGTGTGATTTATGTGCTCTGGTTATTTATGTGTATATGCAGCATACACTAAGCCCAAGAAAAATTTCCCCTAAGGGGACAATAAAATATATTGTATCGTATCGAAACAGAGCTTCCCACTTGCGCAATACAGAAATATCTGCTAAGTGTTACAAATTTTTGTCAGTCTGGTAACCATGTGCACGCGTTCTCTCTCCACTGTGGATAAACGTGCTGGCTTTTGGAAAACACCAGTTAGCTTGCAGTTTAGCGATCTCCACTTCCGCATTCTATTCTCAGAAAAGTGCAATTCATCAAGTGTTCATTTACGAGAGAGAGAGAGAGAGATGTATGAATTACCACCGTTTTGCCACGTTTCTCTATTAACAGTGAAGCTGTGGCTTTAATTCCTTTGGAAACTATGTTACCAGCTCCTTGTTAAAAAAGATAATGTAGGACTACCTCTTGAACGATTAATCTATTTTATTGATAAAATTGTGGGGAAAAGCTAAAAAGTTTGTGTTGCTGAAACGTGAACTGTTTGAGTGACATAACATTTGCGTGTGAGATACAGTGAAGACAGCCCATTAGTTTAGAATTTTTCTAATTTTTATTTGTATTTTTAAATGTAGCGAGTGTGTTAATTTGTGCAATGATACCCTACCAGCAATGTTAAGATGATTTTTTAATATATATTAGTATGAGTACATTACAATATAAATTTATTAGAACGAGTACATTATTATTAATGGGCTTAAAAACAAGATGCAAACAATCAGAATATTGTACCTGGTGGGGAGTGCCCAATGTAAACATGAAACTTACGCCATTACCTAGATTATTATACTTTGGTAGAGTTATGGAGGCCCTTCATAATGCAGAGGTCAACTGCCTGTTCTGCCTATAGTTAGCAATGGCCCTATAGTGTGCAGCGTTTAATAAACTGCTGTTTTACTCAATTCTGCCGAGGTGAAATTCAGTGCAGTCCTGTATCATGATACGTATCGTATCGGGGTATCTGTATCGTGATATGTACCATATTGTGACTTTGCTGGTGATACACAGCGCTATATAACTGGGCCATAGTCATCTGCTTGCTACCAGTTATTTTACTTCACTGGTTTACAATCCTCTCAAGACAATTCTTATTTTTTCACGTTTAGAGAATTAAACCAGCACAACAGTTAAAAAGATAACAGTGACTCAATATAGGATCTGTAGAACATGCACATCAATGTTTTGTCCACATTAAATGATCTTAATGCTTGTTTGCTTATATTGAATAGATTTCCTCCTAGGGTTAAAATCAATAGTCATCTCCTTAGTTTCAGAAACATTCAGTTTTAAGAAAGCATTCTGACACCACATAATAAAACCATCAACCACAGGACCATGCATTGAGTCCTCCTCACTCAATAAGCTAATGATTACAGAATCATAAGCACATTTTATAATATGCTGTAGCGAATCAGCTCAAAGGGGGAATATGAATAATTAATCATAACTAGTTATAATTAATTATAAATATTTAGATCCGCTGTAAGCATTTACTTGACCTCTCAGGGTCAACTGTCTGTCAATTCTAAGAACGTTAATTTCCTGTTTAAGAAATAACTTTCTTACTGTACAATACTACACCGAGCATGCAGCAAAAATCTGCATGATTAGGGACTCCAGTTATGAGCAAACAATGAACAACCTCAGATGTGGTACAAGTAAGACTTTATTAATTACATAAACACTTAAACTAATCTAACATACACATACACACACACACACACGCATACAGATGGTATAGGAAAATGATTAAAGCTTAGGCAGTAAAGAGAAGATAAATAAAACATGAAGCTATGGTACCATTTGATAATCTTTGAGTGATTAGAAGAGATAAAAATTTGAGTGGTTGTGGTGCCATGGTGGATGCGCTGTGGTGATGTAGGCTGTAGCAAGGTGCGGGTCCTCGAGCTTGTGCAGCAGGTGTCAAGGCTGTGTCACCTGTCATCCTGAAGTGAGTTGGTCTGGGTAAGATGGTTGTTTGTCAATGTTATTAGTCAGTAGGCTATCTGTGGTACCTAGTAATGATGACAGGATAGCAGCAGGTGGTTGTTAGCCCTCTGTTATGCTTGAACGTCACTAGAAATCTGATGTTTGCGGTGTCGCTTTGTCCTTGTGGCGGCACCGGGAGCTCTTTTGCAAGTGTCAGCAGCTCCTGTAACTCAGAAGTAGTCATGTCCAGCTGTCCTTGTGTAGCCTCTGTTCGGCACCTTTGTGAAGGGTGTGGAGGAGGATGTTGTGGTGGACTGCTGTTGGACATACCGTGGTGTTTGCAGTATGAGGATGCCCTTTTCCATGGCTTCTCCTAGTGGTTGGTCTGGAACCTGGGTCTGCTGCCATGGTGATGGCTCTGTCCTCTGCTGGCTAGGGGTTTTCTGTAGAAGGGTTTTGCATTGTGGCAATGCTGGGTGCCTTCTGGTGCCTGCTTTGGATTCTGGGTTGTGCAGTTCAGAATAAGTGGGGTCTTACAAATACCTTTGGTGGAGGCCTTGTGCTTGTTAAAGGCCTTCTGCATTTCAGGGTAATTGCGAGCTCTGAAGTAAGCTCATCGAAGTCTGTGGTAGTAAGCATGAGGAGTTTCATGCCGGCCCTGTTTGCAGGTGGCATTCACAGGCATCGTTTCGGTTCGCCTGAATTTAACTTTTTCCTTCTGCAGCTGCAGAGGTTTTCATGGAGCTGACTTGTGAAGTGTCAAGCAGAAGGCTTTGGCTCCCCCCTTTGTATCGGTGTACAGGGGTGAGGGAGTTTGCTCTGCTGGCTGTGTGACATGCAGCAGGGTGTCTTTTACTTGAGTCCTAACAGTGACTTTGTGTGAAACAGTTCTCTTTCCAAGTCCTGTCTGATGGCTTTTTCCAGCTGCGCTTGGTGTCCAGCAGCTGTTAGAGCCTCCTGAAGACTGGTGATTTCCTTCTGTTGTGCCATTCTGTAAGGTTCTTTGCATCTGTTCTGTGCCTTCTCTCGATGAGCGGGTGTCAGTTCCCTGTAGAACTCTGTGACTTGCAGGTTCAGTTCATTTACCTCCTGTCTGAGGCCCTTGAGGGTGTGGGCCAAGGAGAGGATGATGCTGGTCAAATCCTGGTGGTTCAGGCTGGGTGTCAGGTGTCCACCTGTGTCGCAGTCTTGCTGTTCCTTTTTCTGCCACTGCAGGTCGTTGGCTGCTTTGTGCTGAAGGATGTCCATCACAGTGCTCTGCTGGGTTTTCCAGGTGGTCCTGGTGAGCTGGCAGGGCTGGATGCCTGTGGAATGTTTGCGACATACTGGCACACTTGTAGGAACACCAGAGAGAGAGAGAGAGGCAGAAGGCAAATGCAAATACGTACAGAGGTGTTAAGCTATCTGTATGGGGAATGGCTGCGTAGGCCGTGTAAGGTGGGAATAGCTGATGTGGGGCAGCTAGTAAGGCAGGGTGCTACAATTTAGTGTTGGTGAAAAGAACTAAGGACTTTGAGTATCTTTGTTAATGGCTGCAAGCAGCGTAGACTAATGACTGGGCTAGTACATGTCAT
>NW_015555897.1:14561-16811 GCF_001515605.1 Sinocyclocheilus anshuiensis | reverse complement strand
CAGTGACTTTGTGTGAAACAGTTCTCTTTCCAAGTCCTGTCTGATGGCTTTTTCCAGCGGCGTTTGGTGTCCAGCAGCTGTTAGAGCCTCCTGAAGACTGGTGATTTCCTTCTGTTGTGCCATTCTGTAAGGTTCTTTGCATCTGTTCTGTGCCTTCTCTCGTGTCAGTTCTGTCAGTTCCCTGTAGAACTCTGTGACTTGCAGGTTCAGTTCATTTACCTCCTGTCTGAGGGTGTGGGCCGTGTGGGCCAAGGAGAGGATGATGCTGGTCAGATCCTGTTTGGGCTGAAGGATGTCCATCACAGTGCTCTGCTAGGTTTCCAAGTGGTCCTGGTGAGCTGGCAGGGCTGGATGTCTGTGGAATGTCTGCGACATACTGGCACACTTGTGGGAACACCAGAGAGAGAGAGAGGCAGAAGGCAAATGCAAGTACGTACAGAGGTGTTAAGCTATCTCTATGGGGAACGGCTATGTAGGCCGCGTAAGGTGGGAATAGCTGATGTGGGGCAGCTAGTAAGGCAGGGTGCTACAATTTAGTGTTGGTGAAAAGAACTAA
Source organism: Sinocyclocheilus anshuiensis (assembly GCF_001515605.1). Taxonomy (NCBI): domain Eukaryota; kingdom Metazoa; phylum Chordata; class Actinopteri; order Cypriniformes; family Cyprinidae; genus Sinocyclocheilus; species Sinocyclocheilus anshuiensis. The sequence goes on along the minus strand of NW_015555897.1, from coordinate 16,255 downwards.
GGACTTTGAGTATCTTTGTTAATGGCTGCAAGCAGCGTAGACTAATGACTGGGCTAGTACATGTCATAAAACTATTACTCAAAACAACGATGGTTCTTCTCAAATGTCACTACGAGGGTAACAAATAAAACAAAACTGAAATAAAACAAAAAAATGAAATCAAAAAGGAAAAGGAAGAAGGAAGATTTTACCTATTTAGTTTTTGCTAGGAGATATGGCTAAGCAGGTGTTACTGGTGGGTGATACTGCAATAGACTCATAAACCTAGGCTTAGACTGTTAGCTAAGATAGCAGGGACACACCAAGTACCTCAAGGTCAAAAAGAAAAAGAAACCATGGGAAGTGTTCCTAGTTCTGTCTGGGCCTACATTGTGTTGAACAGTAACTGCACTTCAATGTACTAGGCCTGGCACTGAGGAGTGAGGAGGAGTAGAGAGGAAACAGGGATTAGGCTACTAATAACCTGTATAACTCATTAAGGAAACTTCAGTTGCTAAAACTACTGTAATCCTATAAAAAAGAGGGAAGATGACGATGGCCAAATAACTAAAATAAGGTAAAAGTAAAACGAAAAGGAAAACGTCTGTGTAGGAAACTGTAGCGTCTGGACCAATCAAACACACAATATATATTTTGTTAGCTATATTTAACAAATACTCTGTAACACCCCTCAGTTAACAAGCCATATGAGGACCTATGGACCCTTCCCAATATTTATAATTAATTATAACTAGTTATGATTAATTATTCATATTTCCCCATGAGCTGATTCGCTACAAAACTAAAAGGAAAATAGATCAATTGATTTCATTAAGTCTCAAATTTAATAAAAATCAATTTAGCTGAATTGGTACATTCATGCTAAACAAATGTAAATAAATGCAATAAAATTAAAGAGAGGTAGAATAAAGTAAAACAAAAATAAACAATAACACAAGTAAAACCAAAGTATGTAGAGAGAGAGAGAGAGGGAGAGAGAGAGAGAGAGAGGTTTGAAAGTTACACTTTACACACCTATCTAAGTGTTAGTCGGATGCTAACAGCTAGCAGTTGAGGTAAAGGGCTTAGCTTAAATGCCTGTGCGGCTGCTAAAAAGTTAGCGTTGGCTACATGCAGTTCTTTGTTTACACAAAGGTCTGTGAAGTGGGTGCTGTTATCAGATTAACTTGGAGGAGTCTGCTCACACCTCCGGGGTCACGTGTTGCTAGGAGACCAATGCAAGCTCAAATCACAGGCCAAGCGGAGCAGCGATTGACCTATGCTGTGAGCATGCACAGGAAACTCACATGTGGTCAGATGAGGTGTGCTCAGTCATGACATCACATGCAACTCATTCATAAATCAAAACAGCACATTCACTTCACAGGCAATGGTGAATTCATAGTTAGCTACGCTAGAATAACACCATTAATTTGACGTAAATGTTTCACATGAGCGGGTCAAAATGAATACAATGATACATGAAACATAATAAGGCCTTAAATCAGTGAAATGAGGAACATCGCTCAGATCACCTACAACAGTGCTGAAAGTGGGGATTTCTTCGCCCAAGATCAGACCGATTTATCCCGGTACCATTTATATGGGGTTGCTAATCTGAGATTCCTTCGTCAGAAAAGGCATACCCTCTACTAACAACAGAAATTAGGATTTCTTCGCTAAAATCAGGTTAGTTTCTTATCGTACGATTTAAA
>NW_015555897.1:13487-13741 GCF_001515605.1 Sinocyclocheilus anshuiensis | reverse complement strand
TATCCCCCAATTGTAAGTCGCTTTGGATAAAAGCGTCTGCTAAATGACTAAATGTAAATGTAAATGTAGAATAACACCATTAATTTTACGTAAATGTTTCACATGAGCAAGTCAAAATGAAATACAATGATACGTAACACATAATAAGGCCTTAAATTAGTGAAATGATCAGACAGTGCTGACAGTGCTGAAAAAGGGGATTTCTTCGCCCAAGATCAGACCGATTTATTCTGGTACCATTTGCTAATCTGAGA
>NW_015555897.1:11981-12978 GCF_001515605.1 Sinocyclocheilus anshuiensis | reverse complement strand
AAGGCACATTCAAGCTATAGTTTTATCTGATTTTGATCAGAAACTGGTGCGCGCATGTATAAGAAGTTACTAAACTTATGAGACAGACACATAAGATTGATTGCTGGGTCTGCTTGCAAGCAATGTTTCAAATGTTCCGTTCAGTGAATGCTGGGATGTTTCTGGCTAGCTTGTCAAGGTCTCTGGGGGTCACATCATGCACTGCTGCAGGGGTGCTTGGGAGGGACCCCCTCCTCTCTGTGGTTGCTGGATCAGAGTCTAAATTCTGGCAACTTTGTCTAAGAGCTCAGAATTAGCTGTTTCAATAGTAATTTTGTGTGGGAAAGTTTCCTTTCCAGGTCCTTTCTGGCTGCCTTTCCAGGTGCTCTCGCTGTTCAGCAGCTGTCAGAGCCTTTTGAAATCTATTGATTTCCTCCTGTAACTCCATTCTGCTGGGGTCCTTGTGGGATACTGCCGTGATCTGTTGCTTGAGATCATTTACCCCCGGTTTCAGACCTATGAGGTTGTGGGCCAGGAAGATGATGATCTTGGTGAGCTCTTTGTAGCCATAACTCTCGCATGAGTCATGAGTCAGTAGTACGGTCCAGTTGTTTTCGGCTTTGGTGCAGTAGATTGTTGGCAGCCCTGGGTAGAAGGGTGTTCCTCACAATGCCTGGACAGTCCTTTTGTTCTGTCGTCTGGGCAGTTAGACTGAGCATCTGCAACATTTTGGCAAACTCATGTTGAGCGTAAGGGCTAGAGACTAATACAAGATCAAACAGAATGTGAGCTAGGTTTTACAGCTAGGTTTTGCCGGGTGTGGTTAGCTGAAGTATTAGGTCATTATCTTAGCTGTGGATGACAGAATGCTAAGATAGGTTTGGGTCAGCATATGTTTGCTGAAAAAGGCGTAAACAGGGTTTTGATTGATGACTTAAGACTACTCTTATTGTCAAATTATCACTCAGAATTTACTGACGGTTCCCAACAGGCTCAATCTCTGAGGAAGTGAAGTAGA
>NW_015555897.1:10845-11781 GCF_001515605.1 Sinocyclocheilus anshuiensis | reverse complement strand
GTTCCTCACAACGCCTGGCCAGTCCTCTTGGTCTGCCATCTGGGCAGTTAGACTGAGCATCTGCAACATTTTGGCAAACTTGTGTTGAGAGTAAGGGCTAGAGCTTCTACAAGATCAAAACAGAGTGTGGAGCTAGGTTTTACAGCTAGGTTTTTGCCAGGTGCGCTTAGCTGAAGTATTAGGTTATTATCTTAGCTGTGGATGACAGAATGCTAAGATAGGTTTGGGTCAGCATATGTTTGCTGACAAGGGTGTGAACAGAGTTCTAATTGATGACTTAAGACTGTTCTTATTCTTATATTATCACTCAGAACTTACTAATGGTTCACAACAGGCTCAATCTCTGAGGAAGTGAAGTAGAAGAGGGAGAGCATTCCTATTCAGATTATGCTTATTACTTGGTGCCCAGGACTATAGTTATGCCATAGTATTTGTCTAGACGACTTGTGTAACAGGGTCATAAAATCAGAGCACATGTTGAAAAAAACAAATCAAAAATAGAAGTGTCTCTGGTTCCTTTTGAGACAATCAGCAGCATTAGTGATTAACTGTAAGATTTGTCTTGGGCAACACACCATGTCTGGTCACAGCTGCTGCGTGTTCAGCTCCCATGCTGAGGCCATGCCATGTGTGTGCCCCGCCCTCCATAGCGCGTTATTCACTGTGTTACTAAAAACACCCAATAACTTAATTCTTCTCTAGATAGACAGTTAAAATGTAATTAAATTTAGATTTATTTAACTAGTAACTGAGCAATAGCATTCAGGAAGGATACATCTAAGATTGTTACATTAGCTGAGAAGAATTGAAGACGAGGCAACAGAGAATAGAGAAAGTGAAAATTCAGAAACCAGGGATTAGGTTAAGTTCAAATTACTTCACACTGCATACACACATGCTGTATTTAAAAGTTTCAATTAAAGAGAGTTAACCCTT
>NW_015555897.1:8876-9593 GCF_001515605.1 Sinocyclocheilus anshuiensis | reverse complement strand
CCTCACACATGAATACTGACGTACAGTATTACACCTTTAGTTTCACTCAGTGAGTCAGTCAATAATGACCACCAGGTTGCTAGGTTTGAATATATACAGTCAAAGTGTAGATCTAATTATAATCTATAAGGCCTTTGTGCTGTAGAAAGAGGAGAATCACTGAAATCTACCTTGATATAACGGTACTCAGATTTCTTCGTCAGAAACAATTTAAATACTGCAATTTTGTGATTTCTTCACTAAAGCGGATTAATACATTATAAGAACCCCTAATTTCACTATTAAAGCATAAGTCTGTTCTGACGAAGGAATCTCAGCTCAGCGGCATGTCCAAATTGTACCGCTAAGATCAGATTAACCTTACACTGATACCATTAAGCATGAAATACATAAAGACTCTTTCAATCATAATAGAGGTACCAATTCAAGCCCCTACTTTATCTGCATTTAAACAAGCCAGCAAATAGGGACACAAAAGTGTATCAAGTCACGCCCTATTCTAACCTGGACTATCAAGCACACACTTTTAGGTTGACAGTGTTTTAAGCTAGTAACGTTTGTTTTATCATGCCTCGCGTCCTCCACCATTCTGTAGCGAATAAGCTCAAAGGGGGAATATGAATAATTAGTCATAACTAGTGCAGCGTCTGGACCAATCAAAAACACAATTTTTCATTTGATTTAACAAATCAGTTATTCATTAGATTAACAAGTCGT
>NW_015555897.1:7228-7947 GCF_001515605.1 Sinocyclocheilus anshuiensis | reverse complement strand
ATCCGCTGTAAGTATTTACTTGACCTCTCAGGGTCAACTGTCTGTCAATTCTAAGAACGTTAATTTCCTGGTACAAGTAAGACTTTATTAACTACATAAATACTTAAACTAATCTAATCTTTGCTGAAGTTGGTTGATGAAAAATAACCAGTTTGAGTCAGAGGGTCTTGGTGAATGGAAAGTCAAGGCCGAGGCCTGGCGCAAACTTAGGGTGTCCTTGGGAGCGTTCTAGCTCACATCCTCATCTTCTCAGAATCTAACAGAACTGCAGACTCACTAGCTATGTGCTGGAGCCCGCCGGGCACGCCCGCACCGGCTCAGGCTCCAACACGCTTCTTAGCAGAAGAAGAACACAAGAAGCTGGGTAGAAAAAGCACTCTGGGCGGAACTGTGCGTGGGCCCTTTTAAAGTCTGAGAAGATTCCCGCCTCTTAGGATGGGCTTGTCCAATGAGAAAGGCTGAAGTTTCAAGCGGGAGGTTGGATACTGGGGAGTTTTACGACCCTTTGTGTGAGGGCATGGTAATTTGCAAATGGAACTCGAATCAAATTACTAAAGATTCTTAGAACACTAATATATTGCCTATGTACCAACATATAATATACACTCTCGTTTAGATCATCAGAAGACGAATTCATAGATGGTAAGATTACATGAACGAGTGGTTCTATCATAAGCCTGCATAAAACAGTATACAATATAAAAGACAATATACAAGGA
>NW_015555897.1:4310-7181 GCF_001515605.1 Sinocyclocheilus anshuiensis | reverse complement strand
GACTGAAACACTTCCCACATGCAGTGCAGTGATATGGTTTCTCTCCAGTGTGGATCCTCTCGTGTGTTTTCAGATGTGATGAATGACTGAATCTCTTGTCACAGTGTGAACACTTGTAAGGTTTCTCTCTAGTGTGGATCCTCTCATGTGTTTTCAGGTATCCTGACTGATTGAATCTCTTGTCACAGTGTGAACACTTGTACAGTTTCTCTCCAGTGTGGATCTTCTCGTGCGTTTTCAGATTTCCTGACTGATTGAATCTCTTGTCACAGTGTGAACACTTATATGGTTTCTCTCCGGTGTGAATCCTCTCGTGCTGTTTTAAAAAGTTTGCTGTAGTAAAAGTCTTCTCACACTCAAAGCACATGTACTCTCTCACACCAGTATGCATCATCTGATGTTCTTTCAAAGTTTGTAGACGTGAAAAACTCTTTCCACACAAATGACATGAATGTGGCTTCTCCTTTGTATGAACTCTCAGGTGATTCTTCAGGACTGAAGCCCACAGAAACATTTTGTCGCATTGATCGCATGTGTGCCACTTCTCTCTTGTGTGGATACTCATGTGTTCTTTAAGATGTGATGATAGTATGAAACTCTTCCCACACTGAAATAAACACCAACCTGTTTGTTCTTCAGTATCTTCAGTGTGTTTGATTCTGCAGGGTTCTGGATCTCTCATCTCTCTGTCCTCTTTAATAAACTCAGTCTTTACAGATTTCTTCCTCATGCTTTGATGCTCGTCTGCACCGATAAACTGATGGGAATATTCCATCTGAATTTCTGTGTGGAAGAAGCAGATTTGCCATAATCAACAAGAAATCAAGAAGTGTTGTCACTTTGTAAATCATTATATCACTGTATTAAAAGAGTGTCAACACAAAAGTAAGAATGTGGAGCACATCAGTTTAAAATGCTCATTCAGTAACACTACACTCACATAAGTGCTAATTCACACATTCTATGTATTTCTGTGTTGTCTGTCTTTCTAAATAACAGTAAGAATGAACAATGAAAGCATAAACAGAAATCTGCTGACACTCATCATAATTAACAACTACAGGTAAATAACTACACGAGTTATTTACTGTATCGTTCTCACAGTATTTCTACTGTCTGTCAGCGCTGTTTCATCTGGCTTTTAACTAGTTTAAATCAGCGAGTCATTTGTGTTCTTCACTTAACTCAAGCGCTTCACACTGGATCTCAAAGTGCTGTTTAGTGCTCGCGGGACCGAGGCTTATCAGTGAGTAAATGCATCTGCTCTAGTGAGCTCGCAACCGCTGCGCTGCCGTTTGAACTTGAGCTGAGCGGATAAACTGTCCGTGCGGCACGCTTCAAATTTTTTTCTGCTATTGGCGTATGAACATTATATCGAACATTTATTGTGGCCTAGTCTGAAGAATCACATTTTATTTTACATCACATGGATGGCCATGTGCGTATGCGTCGCTTATCTGGGAAACACATGGCACCAGGATGCACTATGGGAAGAAGGCAAGCCAGTGTGATGCTTTGGACAACGTTCTGCTGGGAAACCTTGGGTCCTGCTATTCATGTGGATGTTACATTGACACATAGCACCTACTTAAGCATTGTTGCAGACCATGTACACCCTTTCACAGAAACGGTATTCCCTGGTAGCTGTGGCTCTGCCACAAAGCAAAAACGGTTCAGGAATGGTTTGAGGAGCACAACAACGAGTTTGAGGTGTTGACTTGGCCTCCAAATTCCCCAGATCTCAATCCAATCGAGTATCTGTGGGATGTGCTGAAAATCTGGGAAACACATGGCACCAGGATGCACTATGGGAAGAAGGCAAGCCAGTGTGATGCTTTGGACAACGTTCTGCTGGGAAACCTTGGGTCCTGCTATCCATGTGGATGTTACATTGACACATAGCACCTACTTAAGCATTGTTGCAGACCATGTACACCCTTTCACGGAAACTGTATTCCGTGGTAGCTTTGGCATTTCAGAGTGCAGGTTATGTGCACTCGGCCTCCATTGTATCTTTGTCCATAGAATATAATGATATTCTGATAAATACGACAAAATTGGCGACGAGGATTCGACATATCGACTTTTTTTGACGAAAATGAGTGCACATCGTTTGAAACGTTGACTGCAAGCATCGGGACTTCAAATCAACATAATCCACAAACAGAATGGTGACTATCGGGCATATTGATGCTTTTGACGAGGCCATCCAGTAGTGGACAAACATGTATTGAACGGCTAAACCAGGAGAAAAGACGTATCAAGAGATTGTTACGACATAAAAGGATAATAGCATAATAACAGAACACTTCTGTTTCCACAAACGCAATCAAGAGGAAGGAGTGACGGTTGCACAGTATGTATCAGTTTTAAAACAACTCTCTGAACATTGTGACTTCGGAACACATTTGGAGGATGCTTTTAAGGCAGCGGTTCTCAATTCCAGTCCTCGCGTACCCCCTGTGAGCTCCGTGCATGAACTGTGTTCCGATTGACATGGTCCCTACACAGTGTCCATTGCTCCCTACTCCCTGAGCAGTGGAAATATTCATTTACAGATTTGCGCTGCGCCACTGCCTACAGCATCTTCACACACATATGAAACTTACTAGAGAAGTGTGAAGTGGGACATAATATACCTCTGTAAATAAATACAATTTAAATTCACATCTGGCACACTTAAATGCCCTTTGTATGGAACATATACGCTCCCTTCAAACTGGAATCATGGCGGAATATCCGGTGGAATTGAGAACCTAAACTAATCTAACATACACACACACACACACACACACACGCATACAGATGGTATAGGAAAAGGATTAAAGCTTAGGCAGTAAAGAGAAGGGAAATAAAACATGAAGCTATGGA
>NW_015555897.1:0-4278 GCF_001515605.1 Sinocyclocheilus anshuiensis | reverse complement strand
TACACTCTCGTTTAGATCATCAGAAGACGAATTCATAGATACTAATGAATGTATTGTGCCACATGTCACGTCACTCACTTTTAGAACTCTCAACATGCCATTAGGTCGTAAAGTGTATCTGGTCTAGCAAAAGGTGTCGTGGTTGCCATGGTGACCAAGGGCCTGATGTCGTTCACAGACATCCTGGCACCCAGTATGTTTATTGGGTGAGGGGTCTGTGACTATTTGTTAATCTAATGAATAATTGATTTGTTAAATCTAATGAAAACCAGTCTGATTGGTCCATACTCTACAATGCCTATTTCTATAACTACACTTAGTCATTTGTGTACAAGATAAATAATAAAGGAGAGAGGACACATCCTTGAGGTGACCCAGTAGATGACACCAGCCATTCATAAAATAACAAATGTTTTGGGCTTGTCCAGATGCTGAAGTACTAAGTGTAAGAGAGTTGCTACTGCATCTACACCTCGCTTAGACCTATATGCAAATTGTAGGGGGTCAAGTGAACTCTGTGTCCTTTGCATAATTACTTTAACTAATTTTTCAAAACATTTCATAACTGAGGATGTAAGCGCCACAGGTCTAAAATCATCCAATATCTGGACATTATGCTTTTTTGGCACTGGAAACACTGTAGACTGCTTCCACAGTGCAGGTACTTTTTGTTGTTGAAGGGACAGAGCAAAAATGTCATAAAATATTGGACCTAACTGCTTGGCACATTCCATAAATAACCGACCCCCTATATTATCAGGTCCAGGTGCCTTCCTGAAAACTTCCTTAAAAACTGGTATCACATCCCTCACATTAAAAAAGAAACAATCATGCTCCCCATTTATTCTTCATTCATGTTTCAACCCATCGATTTCCTGTTTAAAATCATAAGCATCAAATCTTAGATAAAATTAAAATCCTGTAACAAAACTGCATCTGAACTGAATCCATTAAAACTAATTATGTTATTACTTTTCCTACTATACCCTGACCTGTTATTAAATACATCCCCTCCCAAGCAGAACCTAAATTTGAGTCGAGCTGACTGACAAGAAGAGTGGGGGTGAGAAAGGTTCTACTTTCTTATTTATTTGGTTATATATATTATACATGTTTACTTAGGTATACAAAACTGGAAATAGGCTATTTAAACTTTATGTAAGTTATTTGTTATTTTATATTAGGCATAGCCTGACCTATAGAATGGTGTATTTGTATTTGTTTTGTTAATAAAAGTTCTATGTATTATATATACGCTAAAGTGAGTTTGACGTTGTATTTTGTTGTTGCATTCAAGCAATTGACGCCTAACTGCCGCTAATTCAAAAGTGAAAGTAAAATGCGCACGGCGCTTTCAAGCTATTTAAAAGCGACGGAAAGTGAGGAAAAGAGGGAAAAGTCAAACGAACTAAAAACGACCAATTGCTTTACACCGAATTGCCGCTATTTCAAAGTGAAAGTAAAATGCGCACGCCGCTTTTACAAGCTATTTAAAAGCGAGGAAAAGAAGGAACGCCCCTGCCCCGCCCCCACGGTGATACCGGTGTTGTCACACGTCGCTTAACCGGTGGGAAAATTTCCTCACCGTCACAACCCTAAACTACAAAATACTTCTGTTAATTCATCAATGTCAATCCATAAAACAAGTCCAAAATGTTATCCTCACGTTTTGGGCAAGTTACATTGATTCATACTGATTGAAGTGGCCCAGTGATTTCTCCAATGTACAATTATTAAAATCTCCCAGAATAAAACTGGGTGCATCAGGAGATACAGACTGCAGTTCATGCACCACACATTCAATCTCCCATGCTGCATTGTCCTCATTTGCTTAATGCCAGTCAGCCACTCAATATCTTTCGTGCACGCTCTCTCCTTACTCGTCCACGCCCTCCTAAAACGCCTCGTTTAAACACGCCCCACATGTCTACGTCACTATGTGGGAAAATTTGCATACCACCGCCCAAATGTTCATGCAAAGAAAGACGACATAACTTTTATTCTCACTGTAGTATTGTTGCTGCCGCCGCCACCATGTCGTGGAGACGCTGTGTTTCGTTGTGAAAGCGAAACTACTTTGTTTGGCCTTCCAAAAGCCAAATGTTCATGCAAAGAAAGACGACATAACTTTTATTCTCACTGTAGTATTGTTGCTGCCGCCGCCACCATGTCGTGGAGACGCTGTGTGTTTCATGGTGAAAGCGAAACTACTTTGTTTGGTCTTCCAAAAGAGGACACGACTAGAAATCAGTGGTTAAGTTGTATTTACAACACTGTTCCAGAACACTTCAACCCAAATATTCAGATGTGTGCAGCGCATTTTAAGGAGGATGAGGACTGTTTCCTGGGAGATTAGACTACAATTCCGGCGTTCCGTTGAATTCAGTTCCCGTTTCCCCCTTCGGCGCGCATGCTGACCCTATACAGTCTATGATGCTGACAAATAATGCTGACTCACAGCCTGTATGTTTTCATAGTTAAAGAATTTGCCACTGATGATTCAAACGAGAGTTTTGAGCAGTGTAGGGTAGTGCTCGTTTGTCATTTCTCCGATCACAAATGCAGACATGGTTTTATGTTTACATGGCCCGATGCAACGCAAAAAACACAGTATAAGTAATTATAATCAGTAATTATGTCCCCACTTGATGCAACAAATGCCTCGTTTGTAATGGGTTTTATTGGTTTTGTCTCGTTGAGCCGGGACATGGCATCACAATATGGTGAGGGGTGTAACATTTCCGTCACACGCTTGAGGTATTCGGCCAATCACAACGCACTGGATAGCTGGCCAATCAGAGCACACCTTGCTTTTCAGATCAATGAGCTTTGTAAAAATCGACGCGTTTCAGAAAGGCGGGGCATAGAGGAGAAACAATAATGTACACACAGACTGTAAGTACGTTTTCATATTTAAAGAATTTGCCACTGATGATTCAAACGAGAGTTTTGAGCAGTGTAGGGTAGTGCTCGTTTGTCATTTCTCCGATCACAAATGCAGACATGGTTTTATGTTTACATGGCCCGATGCAACGCAAAAAACACAGTATAAGTAATTATAATCAGTAATTATGTCCCCACTTGATGCAACAAATGCCTCGTTTGTAATGGGTTTTATTGGTTTTGTCTCGTTGAGCCGGGACATAATACACAAAATAATGTTCTTTTTAGCAACATCATATGACCCCTTTAAACAACTAAACAAAATCACATGTAATTTATGAATAACACATCAAGGGTTGAGGAATGAAACACATGAATCATTATAATTTAGGAATAGAATCACGTTGGTGTTTGGATTGTGTTCATGATCTTTAATCTGTTAAAGTGCTTTTGAACTAAAATTTAAAACCATTACGCCATTTTTAAAAAAGCACACCCATTTCCCTAAACCATAAACACTATTTAACTGCTTTGACACATAAGTCAGTTTTGGTAAACTCTTACTCCAAAACTCTACACACAAATCCCTACATTTGTCAGCGCTTACACCATATGGTCATTTAGAAAGCGCTAGCATTCAATATTGTTCACTCAAATCTGCAAAGTTTGAGCTCATTTAGCACACAAAAAGTTTCTCATTCTTTCCAACAAGTTGCGATTGCTTTGGTACATTCATGCAACTGATTATGTACATTTGTCTGTGGTTTCCTACATTATCAATTACTATTGCTCAAAATGTATTATATAGTTATATGTGCTATAGTTTTAGCCCCCAAAACATCAAGTCATTAGCTCATCGTATAAGTCATTACGGTAATAGCAAAATAGTTGATCCAATGATAAACCAGTTCTCTGAAATAGCTCAAAGGTGCATCTCATGAACCTTCGATTGGAAAGCAAATATAGACAGAGGACACACTAGAGTTACAAATTCTGACAATGGACTTTCTAATTTTTATGTTCGCCTTTGTGCCCATATTTCTTTTTCTTTTCTATTTCACAATGACGTTGTAATGTGTTTTTTTTTTGTTGTTGAAGGGATGGGTCAACTGTGTAATTATAAATGTAATTACAGAAATTAATTACAGATGTAATTACATGCAGGCATTTTTAAAATATAAGTACAATGCAAAAACATGTATGTACACAATAAGTGCATTGTACCAAATTTTTTATTTAACCCTCTGGGGTCCGAGGGTGTTTTGGGGCCTGGAAAAGTTTTGACATGCCCTGACATTTGTGCTTTTTTCAGTTGCTTACAAACATTTGAATGTCTAAAATTTAGACATACAGCATGTATATACGTGATTGTGTTTTTGAGAAAACAACGTTTAT
>NW_015555896.1:599511-631760 GCF_001515605.1 Sinocyclocheilus anshuiensis | reverse complement strand
AAGAAATGGGGCTAAACCGGGGCTATTAAAAATTCTGACGGGGCTCTAGCCCCGGTGTAGCGCCGTCACTGAAAGAAAATTTTGGTTTCGTCTATACTACTAGGTACTTATACTATATTGACTGGGTTCAATAGAATTGCATTTCTAAAAAGAGACAAATACAATTTTCATTGACTAAAACTAGACTAAATGTCATCAGTTTTCGTCGACTAAAACTAGACTAAAATGCTCAGACTTTTAGTTGACTAAAACTTGACTAGACTAAAAAGATTGAACGTGACTAAAACTAATAAAAACCAAAATGACAGTTTCACACAAAGACTAGACTAAAACTAAAATTAAAACAGGCCGCCAAAAACAACACTAGTTGGATGTGCCAAAACTTGCTTCAGTTAAACAAGGAGAAAACTGAAGTCATTGCATTTGGAAACAAAGATGAAGTTCTCTAGGTGAATGCATTCCTTGACTCTAGGGGTCAAACAACTAAAAATCAAGTCAAGAATCTTGGTGTGATTCTGGAGACAGACCTTAGTTTCAGTAGTCATGTCAAAGCAGTAACTAAATCAGCATACTTTCATCTCAAAAACATTGCAAAAATTAAATGTTTTGTTACATATAAACTTGCTTTGCCTTGCCTTGCCTTACAGGCAGCTCAGTGTCTCCACCCATCCTTATATAGTATTTTGTCTGTGAGAGCTCACTGATTGTTTCTTCATCATGACCATCATCTCTGCTTCTGCTGGCCTCTCTGCTGCCACACCTGACCTTCACTGGTGAGACTGATTATATTATACTAACTGGTATGTACTGAATAAGCTGACTAATAGCTCTATCTCTCTCAGCTCATGTGAATGTAGGTATAGTAAACGATAGAGAAGCAAAACCCCACTCCAGGCCAGACTAGGGCTCGCGGGAACCTTTGGATTTGGCCCAATTTACCATCCGAGAAGGGGGGAGGGGGGGGTCTTTGACACAGATCTTCATTTCTAATTTAACATAACATTCTTTGTTTGTTAGTTTTATTGTTGAGCTACAAAAAAGTAAACTGAAATTAAAATTGTAAATTAAATGTTGTAAATGAATCTGATATTTTTTTAGCGCCACGTGTGCTTTGCAACACTCGACGTCAATCAACATCAACGAATTAACAAGACAACGGGCGAGCAAATCAAGGCAAAGGCAGGTGCGTTTTCTGCCTTTTCAATGTGATGAAAGCACCGACATATCTGATTCCACACAGTTGTTGGTATTTTTGTGTGGAGTAAATGAAAATTTTGAAGTGACACAAGAGTTGGCTGGCATTGAGACCCTTTCTCGTACTACTAAAGGAGAAGATCTTTTTTTACTGTTGAGAGTGTGTTGAAAAAATTAATTAAAGAGGGAGAAGATGCCGTTGCTACATTGGTGTCTCAGAAAGTCAGTATATGTGGGGAAAAGTGGTTAAGTACCACTGTATTTTACATCAAGAACAGCTGAGCCAAATCTGTCGGGATTGTGGATGTGATGCAGGGTGTTGTCAACAATATACGCTCCAAGGTGCTTTCTCACCAACAGTTCAAGGCACTGATGGATGAGATGGATGTGCAATGTGGTGATGTGTTGTACCACCAGGAGGTCAGATGGCTCAGCCGAGGAAAATTTCTTAGCAGATTTTTTGATCTGAATCAGAATCATAATGAGCTTTATTGCCAGGTATGTTTACACATACGAGGAATTTGTTTTCATGACAGAAGCTTCCGCAGTGTAACAGAATGACAGCGACAGAACAAAAACACAGATAATAAAAGAATAAAAAATAGAACAAGTAAATAAGGAATACCATATACAAATTGACAATTGTATGTGCAGGTATATTACAATAGACAGTTTTGTATGTACAGGTATATTATGTGCAAATTTGAAGTGTAGACTAAGTATGTGTGTTAGATAAATAAGTGTATGAGTACAACCTCTGCTGGGCCTTTTTCACAATGGAGTCAATGTGAGTGTCCCACTTTAGGTCCTGAGAGATTGTGGTGCCCAGGAACCTGAATGACTCCACTGCAGTCACAGTGCTATCCATGATGGTGAGTGGGGGGAGGGCAGGGGCGTTTCTCCTGAAGTCCACGGTCATCTCCACAGTTTTGAGCGTGTTGAGCTCCAGGTTGTTGAGACTGCACCAGACAGCCAGCTCTTTAACCTCCTGACTGTAAGCAGACTCGTCTCCGTCCTGAATGAGGCCACTGAGTGTAGTGTCGTCTGCAAACTTCAGGAGCTTGACAGAGGGGTCTTTAGATGTGCAGTCGTTGGTGTACAGGGAGAAGAGCAGTGGAGAGAGAAAACAACCCTGAGAAGCTCCAGTGCTGATTATACGGGTGCTGGATGTGAGTTCTTCAGGAAAGCAAGAATGGTAATATTCAAGTGCCCACTGATAAGAAATGCTCTCTGACCAGGCTTTCTTTGTGGATGTCACAGAGCTGCTCAGTGTTTTGAATGTTCAGCTCCAGGGAAAAGACCAGATTATCATCCAGCTTTTTGATCACGTCAGAGCCTTCAAACAAAACCTACTGCTCCTCAGAAGACATCTCTCAGGAGGTAACAGCAACATTCACAGTTATAATATTTAGAATATCTTATGTGCAGTTATTATTATTATTAGAATTATATGTGGAGTTTGCATTTATATTCAGTCGTGTCAGCTTTGGAATTTTGTTGTATATCAAGCTGATAACATTTTCCTTAAAGTTTCTTAAATTGTCATGAATTAATAATTTGCTTCTTTTGTCTTGTTTGTTTGTTTATTTGTATAGCACGTTTAAAAACAACTCATGTTGACCAAAGTGCTTTCCAATAAAACAACATATAAAACATAATAACCAAAACTAAAACAGCAGTTTTTGTTTTAGTTTTGACATAAACGGTTTTAGTTTTGACATAAACAATAAACACAAGACCATCAGATATACACCAACTAGCTCACACCAAATGCCCGGGCAAGTAAGTGCCCTCTTAAAAGTGTTTTAAAATGACCTAGTGATGTACATCTAATTTCCAGTGGCAGGTCATTCCAGAGGCGAGGTGCCGCAACCGAAAAGGCATGGTCTCCTTTGGACTTTAAGCGGGATTTAGGGACCTTTAATAAGAATTTCTGAGATGACCTCAATGGCCATGTCGTAGAATAAAACTGGATCATATCCGAAATATATTCAGGTACTAGATGATCACCTAACGTTAGATTCCTATTGAATTTGAAAGTTGGAAGAGTTTTATGGTGTCTTAGAAATTACATATGCTAAGTGTAAGATAAATAATTTATTCAATTTAATGCCAAATAATTTCATTATCTATCAAAGCAAAATAACTAAATATTATTTGCAACAGGTTTGTCATCTCTACAATGCTCTCAATTTACCACTAGAGGTCACCATCCCCAGCTTTCTAAATTGGACTTCTAAATGGACTACATACTTTATACATACTGAGCAAAAAGAAACATCCTCTCACATTCAGTTGAGTCTATACCTGGAAATTTCTTTAACATGTGTAAATTTTTGTATTACCATTCACTTCAACAACTGAGACATGAGCTTAACAAGTTTCACAGACATTTGACAAACAAAAATGGAATAATGTGTCCTTGAAAAAATTGCTCCACCAGAACCAGCTGCTTACAATACTACAGTGCATCTCATCCTCATGGACTGCACCAGATTTGCCAGTTCTTTAATGCGAGATGTTACTTTACTCTTCCACAAGGGCATTTGCAAGTTCTCAAACATGTCTGCAGGGACACATGGTTATACGTGGTTAGGCTTGTGCGAGACATTCCTAGATTATTTGACTGACCAATGTCTGCAGACCTTGCAATTTTCTCTGTGATATCAAGTGTTTTCAAAAAGAGATCTTTGCATACTCGAATTTGCTTTCCCTGTGTAGTGGTGTTCTGCCACTTTGACTCAGTATGTGTTGTCTTTTTCAGTTTAGTCACTGTGTGTTTGATAATAAAGTCCTTCTGTCTTGCCACATCTTCCATTGCCCAGAACTGATCAAAAATCACTTCCCTCACTGACTGAGGGAAATTGTGATTGCATTTGTAACGACAGGAAGCACAGTCTTTTTTCCTGACCTTTCAAGCTGGAATATGAATGTTTTTTGAATTCACATAGCTTTGCCCTGTGTTACGCAGCCTTTTTCGTACAGTTTTCTTCCAGTTATCAGGGTCTCTCTTTCTTTTCCTACCCCTTTGCTGGATTTCACTCTCACCCCTGATTTCCTCAACACTCACTGGCTCTAATGTCAGGATGACATACTCTTCCTCAGTTTCCCTGTGCCTCTCTGTAGCTGCACTGTCTGCATCCTGTACATGCTCCACTGCACTGTCTGTGTCTCTCACTGCTTTTCTTGTATCCTTTCCCCAGTCATCTCCTTTGTCTATGGCTATCTGTCCCTTCCCCGCATTCTCTCTCTTGTGGCTAAGCAGTAACTGAGTGCCTATATGATAACACATATTAGAAATTAAAGGGGTCATATGATGCTGCTAAAAAGAACATTATTTTGTGTATTTGCTGTAATGAAATGTTTGTGGTTTAAGGTTAAAAAAAACACATTATTTTCCACATACTGTACATTATTGTTTCTCCTCTATGCCCCGCCTTTCTGAAACACATCGATTTTTACAAAGCTCATCGGTCTGAAAAAGCGAGGTGTGCTGTGATTGGCCAGCTATCCAGTGCGTTGTGATTGGCCGAATACCTCAAGCATGTGACGGAAATGCTACGCCCCTTACCACATTGTGATGATGCCCTGTCAGGCCGGAGCGATGATTCAAAAACATGAAAACCCATTATAAACGAGGCATTCGTTGCATCCAGTGGGGACATAATTATTTATTATAATGACTTGTACTGTCTTTTTACGCGTTGCGTTGCATCGCGCCGCGTAAACATAAAACCATGTCTGCATTTGTGATCGGAAAAATGACAAACAACAAGCCCTACTCTACACTGCTCGCTTTAAATATATAAAATATAAAAACTCTTTAAATATAAAAAAACGTACTTACAGTCTTTAAGTCAGAACAGCCGGTATTGTATTCTACTCTACCAGGATCAGTAAACAGTCCTCCATAATATTTGGGTTTGACTCTTAACTTTTATAAAGAATATCTCTTTGGATTTGAGACTTTAGTCTTTGCAACTTTACAGATCTTCTTTATGCACCAAGAGCTTGTAACTCTCCAAAGAGAAAGGAAAAATTGAAATCGCATCATATGACCCTTTTAAGTTATTGGTTACTACCTACTAATTAGCTAAAATGTTAGTTTTAACCTTACTGAAACGTGGCTAAGCAGTAACTATGTGCCTATTGACACATTAGAATGCAAGTTATTGGTTACTACCTGCTAGCAAGCTAAAATATTAGCTTTAACGTTACGGAAACATGTTGAGGTTAGCTTACCTTCGTTACGCCTCACTGATGTTAAATTCTGGATTTTTTTCTTTTCTTCATCCTCATCCAGCTCTTTTCCATGAAATAAGCTTAATAGTACATCTTCAGTAGTTAAAAACTGTTTTCTTTTCATGGTTGACCTACCTGGCTTACATATGGCGTCAGCCATTTTGACTCATGTGCTATCCACAGGCTTTAGCCACAATACATTTCTCAGTGCCAAAAGGGCGTAAGTGCAGTTACGCTCTTTTGGCACCAACAGGCTTGGTATGTTCAGAGTTAAGTCTTTTGGTTTCTCATGTTTTTCTTATACTGTACAGAAATGTTTAGGCTTATAGGTAGGAGTGGAATTAGCGACTATAAATTTTTTTTAATGCTACATTGTTACTAAAATGGTTATTTTCCTGCATATTTTGGTCATTTGCGTTTTATATCCTTATATTCGCTATAAAATGGGTAGGTTAAGGTTTGGGGGTAGGTTAAGGGGTCTAAAAATCTAAATTGCGTATTAATAAAATGATAAAAATGCATATTCGCTATAAAATGGGTAGGTTTAGGTTTGGGGGTAGGTTAAGGGGTCTAAAAATCTAAATTGCGTATTAATAAAATGATAAAAATGCATATTCGCTATAAAATGGGTAGGTTTAGGTTTGGGGGTAGGTTAAGGGGTCTAAAAATCTAAATCGCTTATTGATAAAATGAAAAAAATGCATTGATACGAATATCTTAATGATATAAAAGATACGTAAATATTTTTACGTTTTTTAGCTAAAAATACGTAGCGATTTGTACGTTTTAAACGTTGAAATACGTCTAAATTGTACATTTTAGCATTAATAAAAACGTACAAAAGTGTACGTTTTGTGCTTGTAAATGTTACGTATTAATACCTACGTATAAACATGAGACCAGGCTGCACACTCACACTAGTGAATGCAAGTTCCCCGTCCCCTCACGGCGAGCTTTCATTTGCAAAATTAGAACCCCTTGCATCACGGTTAATGGCTTGGGCAGCCATTCCGGGCGTGTCAGGATGGGTTCTAAATACAATAAAACAAGGTTACTCGCTCCAGTTCACTCACAGGCTGCCTTGTTTCAGAGGCGTTATTCAGACTTTGGTTCAGGACAACAATGCACGCATTCTCCAACATGAAGTTCAAACACTGCTTGCAAAAGGGGCAGTGGAAACAGTACCTTTAGCGAACGGCGAGTCGCGACTGGCTTGTATTAGCCAGATTAGAATTGGAACTAGTAGCTCACAGAACACTGTTGCTCAGCCATCTAGAGCGACTCGGGGTGCGAATCAACCTTCAGAAGAGTCAGATGTCACCCAGACAGTGAGCGGTTTTTCTGGGTACGATTATAGAATCCGCCCAAATGAGGGCCTGGATTATGCCGGAACGGTCCCTGGCTATTCAGCGACTGGCGGCCTCTTTCAAACCAGGGACTGCTCATCCCCTCAAGGATTGCTCGAGGTTGCTGGGCCTCATGGCGGCCGCCTCCTCTGTGATACCATTGGGCTTGCATCACATGAGGCCTCTCCAATACTGGCTCAAAGCCAGAGTCCCGTCCCACGCTTGGTGCCTGGGCCAGTTATTACGGTGGTAGCCTACATCAATCACCAAGGAAGGCTCAGGTCTCGTTCCCTTTTCAGGATGGCTTGATGCCAACTATTTTGGGCACCGAACAACCTCCTCTCGTTAAGGGCGGTTTATGTGCCGGGCAGATTGAACCTTGGTGCAGATATGCTGTACAGAGGCAATGTAGCCCCTGGAGAATGGAGGCTACATCCTTATGTGGTTCAGAAAATCTGGTCTGTCTTCAGGAGGGCAGAGGTGGACCTCTTCGCCTCAGAAGACAACTCTCACTGCCCAACTTATTTCTCGATGCAGCGATACGCTCTGGCACCCGATTGGCCCAGTGCTCGCCTGTACGCCTTCCCCCGATAGCCTTGCTTCCATCAAATGGGTAAGGGAGACCCGTAAATGCATGGTACTCTTGCTGGCCCCACTCTGGAGGAACCAGGCCTGGTTCCCCAAGTTAGTGCAGCTGTCAGTAATAGCCCCATGGTTGATACCACTGAGGAAGGACCTGCTCTCGCAGGCAAAAGGCATGATTTGGCATCCCCGGCCGGGGTTGTGGAGCCTTCTTGTTTGGAGCCTCGATGGGAGCTTATGCGGCTCTCTGCGAGAGTAAGTGATACCATTTTAGAGGCTAGCGCACCGTCTACAAGGTGCCTCTATGCCCTTAAATGGTCAGTCTTTCGTGACTGGTTTTCCACACGAAGCCTGGATCTTGGATGTGCTAACTTTCTTACAGTTGTTGGATAACAGGTGTGCCACTTCCACACTCAAAGTTTATTTGGCAGCTATCACAGCGAATCATCCCCTCGAAGCTGGCCATTCAATTGGCAGACACGATCTAATCGTTAAGTTTTTGAAGGGCACCTGGAGATTGATTCCTCCTCACCCTTGGACGGTGCCGGTTGTGGTAGTCCTGAGGTTCCTCCAGGGCCCTCCCTTCGAGCTACTCCATTCGGCTGAGCTACGGCCGTTGTCGCTTAAAACTGCCCTGTTACTTGTGTTAGTGTCAGTTAAGCGAGTGGGGGACTTGCAGGCACTGTCAGTCAGTGCTTCCTGTCATGAGTTTGAGCCTAACGACTGTAAGGTCATCCTCAAGCCTAGACATGGCTATGTCCCTAAGGTGCTCTCGACTCTCTTTAAAGCCCAGGCTATCACCATGTTAGCACTCCCCGTCGTGGATGGCAAACAGGGTCCTAATGTTTCTCTGCCCTGTAAGGGCTTTGAGAGTGTATTTGGAGCGCTCTAGCCTGTTCAGACAGTCGGAGCAGCTTTTTGTTGGCTTTGGAGGCCGCCTTAAAGGACTGCCAGTTACAAAGCAGAGGCTTTTTTGCTGGATAGTTAACTGCCTCAGCAGGCTTACAGTGCCCTATAGGTGTGAAGGCCCACTCCACCCGAGGAATGGCCTCCTCCTGGGCGTGATTCAGTGGGATTTCTATTGGTGAGATCTGTGCGGCTGCCCGCTGGTCATCGCCATCCACATTTGCTAGATTTTATAATTTAGACGTCCCGGCCTTGCAGGCCTGGGTTTTGTCTGTTTAACTGCCCACTTCCCCCTGTAGGTGGAAATGGTTATGTTGATGACCCTCAGCTGTGCTTGGGGTCTAGTTAGCTCACATTCTTGGGGGCCTTTTACTAAGTGCTCCAAAATTAGCTCCCAGGGCAGGTCGTTCTGCATCTGCTCATAGCACGGCGTGATTGGATGTGTTCCCCATACACGACGTGAGAGTACATTTGAAAGGGAACGCTCTGGTTACTGACAACCTCGGTTCCCTGAGATAAGGGAACGAGCGTTGTGTCACTAGCTGTGCTATAAGTTGCACACCAATCGATGACTGTCGCCTCATTTGAATGATTCTGATGAATGGCGCTACAAGCTGACATATCGGCTCCACCCTTTCTTGTGGGCTAAACACAAAACGTGAAAAAATCAGGCTTCAGAACAGGGGAAAACAGGAGATAACCCATACACAATGCTAATTCCAAAGCATTTGTCTTGGTAATCTTTAATCAAAATCTGATCATTTGCTTCCGCTTGGAAATGGCATGTCTTTGATGATGATGTCAGTTTGACAGCTTGGGCCATGGCTTGGGCAGAATATGCTTAACCACGCCCCTCCAACTGTTAGTTTGCCGCGAGTGAGATGAGAGGAGGAGCGGAAAAATTAAACCCTGCCCTCTATTTAATATTCCGTTTCAGTTGGAAATACATCACCACACTGAAATAAAGTCAGCAGCAACTTCCGGTTCACGTGGACTTTATGAAAACTCAGCTATCAGTATCAGCAAATATACTGTAATTTTGAATAATTGGCCATTGGTATTGTCGCAGTTAAATTTTTTTTTTTACTTGACCTTTAACTTGACTTGCCACATTAAAATGTGACGCAGAGTGTTCCTGTCAAGCCAAGTAGGAATGAAAATAGTATGTGTGTGTGTGTGCAGGCACGGATTAACGAACAGGCTTGCCTAGGCTGCAGCCTAGGGGCCCCATGTGTGCAGGGGCCTCGGATTGGCCGGACTATTTTTTTATTACTTTAAATTTACTTCAGCACCAACAAAAAAGACCCTCCTTGGCCCATAAGAAACATCAAAGGAGCATTTGTTGCAGAGCGTCTGACAAAATTAATGTCTTGTATTGTAGAATGCACGCTCAGCACCGCCGAGAGTTCGCACGATCGTTAAATCGAAACCGAAAGTTTCGATTTAAAGTTTGAAAGCGCACGCGCATTCAAAAGCGATTTTAATACCCCGTGTTTTGAGAGCGACTCCCTGATGCACGCAAATTAGGCTACATAACATATCTAGGCTGTTATTAGTATGTAGGCTATAATAGGTTGTGTAGTTGTCTATAGCTCTGCATCATGCTTGAAAAAAATTGGTCTCTATTTGCACTTTAAATATAGAGAGAGCACTTATTGTTCTCACTTAATACGACTAAGAAAGAACTGTTGTTTATTTTTTGTTATTTATACTGTTTTTATTTCTATGTTCAATTTGTGAAAAGGAGTTCAGTTAGGAGGTCAAACGTTCTAGAAGCTCATAATGTACAGTTCTAAGGTCTGAAGAGACTCACATAAAATGATACAGGAGAGAAGCAAGTCAGTTGAACAAAACCTTTTACAGTGCTCGAGTGTTGTTGTTTTTACTACATATGATAATTCATACTCAGAAAGTAGAACTGAAATTACATTTATTACAAGATGATTAGTTAAATAAATTTTTCCCATCATGTATTTGGTCATTGAGTATTTTTTTTTTTAAATGTGTAAAAATCTTACGTCTTGTCTCGTGTCTTTAGTTAAGTGTCGGCAGTAATGATAATCCAACAACAAAAGACGAGGAGAAAAATCCCTCCCTGCTCTTGACAGAATGGGATTTGTAGCTTTTATAAGAATCTATATAGTGTAAATTGTTCCCTACCATCACATTCACATCTATGCAACCAATAAATAAATTACTACTACTAAGAAAGAGCACATATTTCTTCATTGATCTAGATTAATTCTGCTCTCAAAATGCACAAGATTTATGCATTTAAATTTAAAATGAACAAAATGTTCTTATACCCTCAGAACCCCCTAGACTAGGAACCAATGAATATTTCAAAATTTTACTGTTTTGCTGTACTTTGGATTAAATAAATTGGTGAACAGAAGAGACTTCTTTAAAAACATTAAAAATCTTACTGTTCAAAAACTTTTGACAGGTATAGGCAACTTTTTAATTGGCTAAGAAATCAGATACACTGCTGGACAATTACCAATAATAATGATTTGTTTATATACTACAAACACTTTTTTATCACATAATAAGGCAGAATAGTTTCTATACTGTAATGAATGCTATGTCAATTAGCAAATTAGTATATGCATTGTTCATATACTTTATTTATTACCTGGAGATGACTTGAAAAACACAAATAAACCATATATTGTCGCAATCATATGTTTAATGTCTTCATGTTTCCAAACGTTTCTGTTTTTCTGTGAAAAGTAAACAACTGTTTTCATACAGCCATAGACGCTTTTGTCAATATTGGTGATTTCCTGGAAC
This sequence comes from Sinocyclocheilus anshuiensis, assembly GCF_001515605.1. NCBI lineage: Eukaryota > Metazoa > Chordata > Actinopteri > Cypriniformes > Cyprinidae > Sinocyclocheilus > Sinocyclocheilus anshuiensis. The sequence goes on along the minus strand of NW_015555896.1, from coordinate 620,697 downwards.
GACTTTCTGTGCGAGAGCGCCCTCCGGCTTCGAGTATGAATGTAACATACACTGCGCGGAATGTTTAGCGCTCCGTGATGTTCATCTCGCCTTATTCTGGGTCCGAATAAAACATCAGGTCATGCACAGACTATCCTGTCTCTTTGAATTTAAATCTATATTTATTCACACCGGCTCTTGAAAACCTCTATGTGAACACACTTGCCTGAAAAAGTGCAGGGGACGCATTTATGTGATATTAAAAGTGGGGCGGGACACGTCCCCCGTGTGATCTACGCCCCTGCCCATCACAGTCTCACAACATCCTGTGGGGACACTGGGAATGTAGAGGAAACATTGTAGGATTGGCTGTCTCAATGTGTGTGTCTATGCCAGTTCACTTTACTATTTGCGTGTGGACAATGTATGGCACTAAATAAATTTCTCCAGTAAAGCATAATGATTAAGTGGGGGCCTCACACAAAGAGCAGCCTAGGGGCCCCTGACCACCTTAATCCGTCCCTGTGTGTGCGTGTGCGTGCTTATTAGCCTATCATAATTTAAAGGGGTCATATGATGCGATTTCTATTTTTCCTTTTCTTTATTGTGTTATGTAGCTATTTGTGCATGTATAAGATCTGCAGAGCTACAAAGCTCAAAGTCTCCCACAAAAGGATTTATTCTATCTAAAAGAGAAGGCTGATCCAGAACAGGCTAAAAAGCCTAATTTAAACACCCCCCCACATGTCTACATCACGATGTGGAAATATTAGCATAATGCCGCCCAAATGTGCACGCAAAGAAAGAATGCGTGGTTTCAGGAACAGCAGTCGTGTTGATGCAGCCATGTCAGGGAGAGCTGTGTGTTTCAGTGCGAAAGCAAAAGCACTTTATTTGGCCTTCCAAAAGTAGATGCAATGAGGAATCATTGGTTAAGATTTATTTACAACAGAACAGCACAACCCAGATGTTTGAATTTGTGCAACGCATTTTATGGACGACAGTTTTGTGAACCTAGGAGAGTAGCCTACAAGGCTGGCTGTGCACAAAGGCTATTTCTAAAAAAAAAATGGGTCAATTGCGACTTTGCTATGACAATATGGCGCTTATTCTGAATCAGCTACTGCAAGTATGTTTTCTTAATAGTTTAAGTATTTGCTATTGACTATTCAAAAGTGGAGTTTTGCGCCGTGTAGAGTATCACGTCGTGTGTGTGTGTGCATGAGAGAGAGACAGGGTCACATCACAGTGGAGTCAGCTTTCTTAATCGTGGCTTGTGTACTGCAAATACATGCGAGCATCATTGCTGTGTCTGTCACGCGACTCTTTTCTCCTTTTGGGCTTGAACTGATGGTAAAACTAAGGACATTATTTACTGTCTTTACATTTATGTTGAAAGCTGAAGCTCGTGATTATAGAAAGAGGCGTTACATTTCCGAAGCGTGCTTGTGGTGTTCGGCCAATCACAATGCACTGGGTCAGCTGGCCAATCAGAGCAGACTGTGCTTGTCAGAAGAAGGGGGGCTTTGTAGAAAACAACGCGGTTGAGAGAGGCGGGGCATAGAGGAACTACAATAATGTACAGTATTTGAAAAATAATGTGTTTTTTGAACATTAAAGCACGTCAACATATTCTGATACACCAAATACTCAAAATAATGATCTTTAAAATAGCATCATATGACCCATTTAAAATATCTCACAACTTCTTAACTGCATTTAGGAACATTTTGACAAACTTTTCGGTCTTATTAATTTCTTTCTTAAGATTTTCGTGAATTTGTTTAAAGGACAGTTGTGGTCATCAGCTCATCTGCGGTTCCAGTATTTTGACTGTAATGTTGAACCACATCCATGTTATGAATGTTATGAAACTGCTCTGCTTTTGCAACACAAACCATCATCAGTTAAGAGATCAGATGATAAAAATGTAGGCCTACTGAGTAAAACATAAATAATGGCAGGGTTGCCAACTCTCACGCATTTGGCATGAGACACACGGTTTTAGGCTCCAAATTGGCAACCCTGCTTGCGATATGAAACAAAGTCTCAGCTTTCAAATTTTGTAGGTTTTAATACTAAATTCAAATAATAAATACCATTTTGGCGTGCTTAATGTGGCGTAAATCATAAAATGTAGCGTTTCAGTTAAAGCCAGAGCCATGAAAAATAGTTGCGACATGCTTCTTTGACGTCGCTGGCATCGCCGCATAGTTCATGGAGCTCTCCATACAAACCAGTGCTGTAATACATTTTAATGGGTTTAAGCAGGATAGACGACAGCTTCACCATACAGGTATTTGCAGCCATTTTTGGTAAACATTACAGCATATTATGTATTGATTATTACGATGATGACATTTACAGTATCATTTTATTCTGGAGAGTGATGGAGGAGCAATATTAATATAGTTTTCTTAACCCTCAGGTATTGCTTGCTTATAATGTGACCATACAGCTTAACTATTTTTCAGTTAAATAAGTGTTCTATATTTTAGTTCAGTAATATTGAATATTTTGAGGAGATCTTTTGGTACTATTTACTATTTGTGCAATAATTATGGTCCATTAATGACTTAAAATATTTGTTCTAATATTTATATTAGCCTACTTAGGCTATATTACAATTAGTGTAGTATTTAAAGCAGCACTGTGTAACTTTTGGTGCTCTAGTGGCTAATAAACAGAACTGCACACATCCAGCGGAAGAACATTCCAACCGGAGCTACTTCTCTAAGTTTATGTCTATGGCGATTCACGCAGGTATGTGTTACTCCGCAGCGGTGACGCCCTGACCAGGCTACAATAGTCCAAATATAAGTACTTATTATAAGTGTACCGTAGTGATTCGGAATAAGACAAAAACGCGGTTTGGAAGATGAATTCATGATGTACTCTCTCATTATATACATTTTGCTCATTTTGAACACAGAAAAAGTTACATAGTGCTGCTTTAAGGTTAAAAGAGAAAATGGTTTTAAATTCTAATGCAAAGAGGCAAATTAGAGTCACTTTGTGGTCAGAAAAAAAAAAACATTTTCATTAGTAATGCCATGATTTACCCTCTATGTACCTGTACTAAATATACATGTATCTAGAATATTACAGGTCATACCTGCTTACTTATTTTTACGTTTTTCATTCGAATAAATACAGTAGTCAACATTTGAAGTGGATCAAAAAAGTTCATCAAAGTTGTCCTAAGACAAGAACGCATTTTGGTTTTAGGTTTAAGGAAAACTTTGATGAAAGGTTTTGATCCACTTCAAATGTTGACTTGTAGCTTTATTTAGACATGATTAAACAATAAATGTGAAACTTAAAAAGTGAATAACCTTTTTTTAATGATACTCGTATAAGTACGCACAATGGGCCTCATTCATGAAACACGAGTAGAACGAATATTTGTGTAAATCGTTCGTAAAGCCGCTCTGACGTAAACATTCGAATTCATGAAAATGTTCGTATTTTCAAAATGTTCGTTGGTAGGAAAGAAGTGTACACCTGCTCCCTACCAAGTGTAAATGGTGCGTAAAACGTTCCGTTCATTCAGGCAAACTGATGACACTGAATTTGATGCACTGCCATTATATTTTACAAGCTCGTTGGGCCGGATTTTTTAATTAATAGCAACCAAAGCGTCTCAGCTAGAAAAACGCTGTGCCACCAAAGCGTTTTCCAGTACCACCAGCTGGCCGTTTTAAAAAGAGCGCCTGACTTTTTCTGCTGGCTAAAAACGCTTTGGTGGACACACGTTATTGAATATATATTGTTAGGCATATGGCCTATTAGTGTTTTTTGCATTTATGCAATATACTGGAGCCAAACCTGAGAAAGTAGAGCAGAATATTCCACTGCGTTCCTAGACACGCAATTTGCGTAGTTGTAATTCATAGGCGGGGTTTATGCTAATTGTGAATGAGCGTGCACGAGCGCCCTTTTACGAATGATTATAATTCATTAACATATAGTTTAACTATCAAATCGGATGTGTTTGTGAATTCGGAGGAGAGTTTTCAGGAAGGTCCATTTTACGCGCAAATTACTCAGAATTTACTCCTATATTTACGAATGTTTCATGAATGAGGCCCAATGAATGTGTGGCAGTAAGTGGTAAGGTGCTTAAATGACCAATAAGAGAAATCCTGTAGTCGACTACGCCACCCGGAATACACCGGGACATAACAGCCCTAAGCAAAGGGACACAGGTTCGTTGCCAAAGGCAGGGTGAGCAGAAGGATAGACAGATATAAATAAAGTCACTTTATTAACATACAATTGATAAAAACACATACAACACTTCACACCAGGTCTCAATACATCACACGTCTTTACCAGTAACTTATAAAACAAGTACAATACAATAAGAGAAAATAAAGGGGGAGGTGGCCAGCAAAGACCCTCAGATTTCTACCTCACTCAATACCCATGACACACACTCGTGAAAAATCAGTAATATTAAACACAGCACTCCATGTGGACACGCAGTACAAGGTACCATGGCCAACCCCTCCCACCTAAATCCACACACACCAAACAATACAAAACAAAATATAACAGACGGACCCAGATGAATTCCAGACAGAACAAAACGGAGTAGAGCAGAGCAGAAGTGCAGTCAGTTACTTGAGGTTCGTTACACTTCAATTAAGATCATTAGAAACCCCTGGATGTGCAATCAATCCTGCTGGACATTGAACAAGTTACGCATAAAAACTGGTTTAAAACAAACTTTAAAACTAGCCATACCTACCAAGAAAACAGTACAATGCTGCAATACACATGGTCGCTCACCACGCAGGATTACAGCTACTTGCAGGCCCATATCTGAAACCTAAAACCAAATCAATATAAAAAAAAATATTAATACAAATCAAAACTCAATTCATAACAGTTTACACACAAAAACACCAAAGCACAAACAAACAGCCACTGGCACTGAGGAGGGAAATAAAATGGCCAAAAAGAGCCAGATTACAGGAATTTAGCTTCCCGGCTAACTCATGTACAGACCAGTGCTTCAAACACAAAAACAAACAAAACAAAATACATAACAGACGGACCCAGATGTGTTCCAGACAAAACTGTTAAAGCTATAACATAACAAAAAAACAAAACAGAGCAGCAGTGCAGTCAGTTACTTGAGGTTCGTTAGGCTTCAATTAAGATCATTGGAAACCCCTGGACGTGCAATCAAACCTGCAAGAAAACAGTACAATGCTGCAATACACATGGTCGCTCACCACGCAGGATTACAGCAACTTGCAGGCCCATATCTGAAAACTGGCCAACAGCCAGCACACGACAGACAGGAGGATAACCCAACTGCTAGCACTCATTCAAAGCACCACATGTCACAAATGGGCAGTACCAAGGATGATGCATCCCAAGCAACCAAACACTCCCCCTTTTATAGGCACACAGGCACTAATTGGCTCATGAAACTTACCCAACCATGATAAAGTATGAACACTGATAGGTTCACCTATTTGGGTAACGCCAGCCAATCATACTGGGTCTATACCTCACTCTGCTACAAATGCAAGAAAATAGGCCTACTGAATTTAACCCACGTTTAAAATGGTGCTAAAAAAGGCATTCAACAAAAGATTTTTATCACCATATGTACACTATGAATTGATATTAAATCCCCACCCCCGAACCCCAAACCAAAAAAAAAAATCTCACTCCAGGCTGAACTTAAAAGTTGGCAACCCTGATAATGGTGTATTTAATTACATTTTTTCTAGAACTTTACAGATCATTAAAACTTAAAAAAACACATAGGCATATGATATATACTTAAAGGAATATTTTGGGTTCAGGTTTAAGTTGAGCTCAGTCAACAGTATAATGTTGATCACAACAAAATTGGGGGTCCAATCTGTTAATGTTAAAATACTCACTGTTTCAATATAGCCACAAGACAAATAAATACACAAAAAATCATTTGCATATTCTGACATCCAGAGCTACACGCACACATGCACTTCTTATATGTATGTTGTAGTTTCATTTAAAAGTTTATGCAGATGACATGTAACACAAATATCTTCTTACTACCAGTGTTACTGACACCACAAGCTGAGAAAAAAAGGCTTACAGGCAGCTCCACCCATCCTCACAGTTATATAGTGTTTTGCCAGCAAGAGCTCTTTGATTGTCTTCATGATGACTATCATCTCTCTGCTCCTGCTGGCCTCTCTGCTGCCACAGCTGACCTTCACTGGTGAGACTGATTATTTAACAGCATATTAGCTACATTAACTGGTATGTACTGAATAAGCTGACTAATAGTTCTATCTCTCTCTCAGCTCGTGTGAATGTGGGTATAGTGAACGGCAAACAAGCAAAACCCCACTCCAGACCTTACATGGTTTCTATTCAGTTGACTAAGAGACATGTCTGCGGTGGATTCCTCATCTCTGATGAGTTTGTCATGACTGCTGCACATTGCTGGAAAGGGTAAGAGTTTTGTTCAGTCTAAACTGCAATGTTGAATTAAAATCGACAAAATGACTGCAGTGCAAGAAGACAATGTTTTGGATTACATAAATGCACATTTCTCTTTCAACAGATATCCAGAGATTCTGACGGTTGTGGTTGGTGCTCATGATTTAAGGAAAAGTGAGATTTCAGACCGTGTCGAAGTGAAGTCCTACATCCCACATCCATACCATACATTCTGTTCGCATCAGAATGACATCATGCTTTTGAGGGTAACAACCTGTAAAACGTTTAGTTGTTCAAAATAATATTTGATCAGAAAACAGTGGCATAAACCTGACATAACTATGTTTGAATTTCTATTCAAGTATCCTTTTTTTAAGAGGCAATTGTAAATATTAATAAAACATACACATTGACTTTCAAGGCTTCTGTACTAACTTCAAAAACAGCAGAATAATCAACTTCAGTTTAGTCTCATAAAAGATGATTAAATCTCTTAATAATGGTTGTGTTTTTGAATTACAGCTACAGGAAAAGGTCAAACTAAATAACAATGTAAAATGGATATCATTACCAAAGGAAGGAGATGTTAATTGAGATACTCTCTGTAGTGTTGCGGGCTGGGGAAGACTGTGGATGAATGGCCCATTGAGCAGTCGTCTAATGGAGGCAAACATGACTACAATAAACCACACAGTGTGTCAACATAAATGGGGATCCAAGTACTTCGAAGCCTCGCAGATGATCTGTGCACATGGTGATGGAGGATCCTGCAAAGTATGTACAATTTTTTTTTATGGTAATGACTTTAACTTTATTTTTTATGACTTTATTGTAATGGTTTCGCTAGTGATGTGCTGATCTTTGTTTCTTAACAGGGAGATTCAGGAGGTCCTTTGGTTTGTGGAAACACTGCAGCTGGTGTCACATCTTTTGTGTCCATAAAACTCTGTAATTCACCTGAGCATCCTAATGTGTACACTAAGATTTCAGCATATCTTCCATGGATCCACCAAATCATTAGAAATATTAAGTGAATTAACAAAAAATGAAGGAAGAAATCTTTTTTTCTTGAATTCTTCTGTAAATCTTTCAATAAAAGTGTCACATGCAATCAATCAGTTGAAGTGTCCTCATTGTCACAATCATATATAAAAATGTCCAAAGTCATTCCACATTAGTTCACTTGGTTGCCATCTAGGTGATGCTCTTTAATTTCTAGTCATGCATGTACAGCTCATATCTACTTGAATGAAGTGGAAAAATTCTAAAAACTGTGGGTAAAGAATTGTTCAGTCTGGTGAAAAAAATAAAAACAGGTCTAACAATCAAACTGCTGCAATTTCTTAATCGGCTAAGAAATCAAATACACTGCTGGACGATAACCAATAAATTTGTATTCTATAATATTCTTTTCTGTATTTTCCTTATGACAATTTTATGATTGGTTTATACAAACATAAGGCAGAATAGTTTCTATACTGTAATAAATGTTATGTCAGTTTGCACAGCATTATTCATTTACTTTATTTATTACCTGGAAACGACTTGAAATTTATTTTTTTAGCTACAGCGATAGCGGGATGCCTTTGTCCACATTAGGGATTTCCTGCACATCATAAGTTACTTCTACTAGGCCATTTTGGACTTTCTTTGGACGTTCATATCACCTCATTTTGGATATGAATAAATTGTCCAGTCATACATAGACTATCTTGTTTCTTCGCCCATGTGCACACACATCCAAAGCATGTGCACAGAAAAAGTGATTTAACATGCATCTGATTGACTGCTGAGTGCTCTGGTAATATCAATGGTATGACCCATTTCAGCAGCTGTCAAAATTACAATGTAAAATCAGAGCATAGCTCATACATTCACTAAAATATTAAAATGCTAATGATACTCATTCAAAATGTCAACGCCGGTAATTGGCAGTCAAAGCAAAGCGCGGTATGAACCCCCTGGTGAAAAATTAATAATAAATGTTAATAAAATGAAAAATAAATGTAGTGAAGTTGAATACTTTATTTTTATTCAACTCAAGTACTACAAGTAAAACTCAAGTAAAAGTACCACAATTTAATTGTTCTCAAGAAAGTAGAAAAATGTACTCAAGTACTGTAACCAAAGTATCTGTAAGTAGTTACTTTCCAACTCTGCACATTAGCCAGTGCTTACTGTGCCATACCTTTGCCAAAACTGGCCCAGATACATTTTAGGATAACTGGGCCACATTTGTGGCAACATATGCGGGCCACTTTATGCTCACAACCACATTAGCCAGTGCTTACTGTGCCATATCTTTGGCAAAACTGGCCCAGATACATTTTAATATACCTGGGCCACATTTGCTGAAACATTTGTGGACCACATATGGTTTACACCCTGATTAGACTTTGTTGATTGTGCCACATTTTTGCCAAAGGTGGCCCACATTTGGTTGGCACTATTTGGGCCATATTCACTATTTACCACATGGGCCACTTTAGGGTCACATTCAGATTACACATTGCCGTACACACCGCATCGTTGCCTACAGAGGCCCACATGTGATTTGATACATTTGGGCCATTTTTGCTATTTTATATGTGGGCCACTTCAGGCTTACATCCATTTTGTATGGGCCATAAGAAGGCCAGCAGTGCCGTATCATTGTCTTAAAGGGGTGGTTGATTGCGATTTAACTTTTTTAGTTAGTGTGTAATGTTGCTGTTTGAGCAAAAACAATATCTGCAAAGTTACGTCGCTGAAAGTTCAATGCAAACGGAGATATCGTCTTTTAAAATTATGGCAGTTTAATGCCTACAAAAATGGCTCGTAGGGACTACAACAAGTTACTTCCCGGGTTTGTGACATCACAAACCCAGAAATTTACATAAACCCTGCCCCCGGGAACATGCAACAAAGGGGGCGAGGCTATGGTGCAATACTTTAGAGAAGAGGAAGAGATGTAGCCATGCTCAAAACTAGGGGTGCATTAAAAAATCTATTCATTTATGCATCACAGTTCTGTCTTCTAACGATTCGAATGGATTCACAAGTTTCTAAATCAATGTTCTAAAGCAGCGGTTCTTAATCCTGTTCCTTGCATCCCCCTGCTCTGCACACGCTCTGCTCTGCATCTCTCATTCAGATCATCAGCTCGTCAGCTCAGCTCCAACAATGAACTGTTCGAATTATACACTTGGATGTGTTATAGACAGATATTTTTCACATAGCTATAAGAAACGTTAAACATGGACGAGTGTGCGGTTGCCGTGCTATATTAAAGCTATAATCAGGATAAAACCGTATATTAAAAGCTAACATAAGCAGTAGCATTTACAAATAACAGCGTATCTAAAAGTATGAAACAACAACAAACAAAAAACATAACATTAGGAGCCGTGTGCTTGCACAGGTTCTGTGCAATCCTCTTCACTAATATCCTCTGTGTCTCATTCGGTCTCAAATCAATATTTGATCAATTAATCAATATTGACGATGCAGCGACGCCATTGTTTACAATACAACCGGAGCACATGCCACTGAGCTGAGGGGCGTGACGATTAGACGCGCACTAGGCGGTTTAGCGAATCATAACACACTGGGCCTGCTAACCAATCTGAGCCCATTGCGTATTTCTGAGGGAGGGGCTTCATAAAAACAGGAAATCATCAGTGCGTTTATAGGAGAAGGGACAGAGTGGTGTAGAATAAAGGTAAAATATGGGGGGAATTATGCGTTTTTTTCAAATGAAGCATTAACACACATTAGACTGCACCCCATAAACACAATCAAGCCTAGAAAAAAAACAGTCAACCACCCCTTTAAGTGGCCCACATCTGCATGCTATCAGAATCAGGAAGGTTTTTTTTTTTTTGTAATGAAGCTTCCAGTGCACACACATAATTCTCCTGCAGTCCACAATCATCTCCACTGTTTTGAGCATGTTAAGCTCCATGTTGTTATGACTGCACCAGACAGCTAGCTACTCAACCTCATGTCTGTATGAAGACTCATCACCATCCTGGGTGAGGCAGATGACTGGTGTCATCTGCAAACTTCAGGAGCTTGACAGAGGGGTCTTTAGAGGTGCAGTCATTCATGTACAGGGAGAAGAGCAGTGGGGAGAGAAAGCAACCTTGAGGAGCACCAGTGCTGATGGTGAGGGCAGTCTCACTAGCTGCTGCCTGTCTATAAGGAAGCTGGTGATCCACAGATTGGGGTGAGCACTGAGAGGTGGGTCAGTTTGGCTGAGTGAAGAAAAGGCATGATGGTATTAAGCCAAACAGAAGTCCACTAACAGGATCCTTGCATAAGTCCTTGGTTTGTCCAGATGTTGCAGGATGTAATGCAGTCCCATGTTTACAACTTCATCCATGGACCTGTTTGCGCAGTAAGTAAACCGAAGGGGATCCAGCAAGGGCCATGTAATGTCTTTTTAGGCAGGCTAAAACCAGTGTCTGAAACTTCATGATCAAGACATTAGAGGTCTGTCATTAAGTCTGGTGTTTTTTTTTTTTTGGTTTGTTTGAAGATGGGGGCCAGTTGTTCAGCACAGACTGCGCCAGTCTTCTTGTGCTTGAATGGTTTAAAGTGCGCACAAACGAATCGATAAGAGGAATCGGAATTTTAATTTTATTTTAAAAAAGTAGACGATTCCTGACCTTAAGCATCTTATTCCAGAATTGGAATAGGTTTTGGATTTTCAAGCCTAGGTATGGGTTAACGTTAAATAAAATGTTTATTTTTCGTTCTACTGAAAATGTGCCTGGATTCCATGTTGTTTCTCATCACAGTGAGACAGAAAATACATTTTATAAAATTATATACTGTTATACAAGCTATGTCAATTAGCGTTGCATTGCAATTGTGTGTTTGTCTTCCATGTTTCATCAGTCAAAGCATCTCTATCTGCATGCTGTTCAGCTGTCTCACCTTTTCAGAGTCTCACCTGTGAAACAGACATTACAGCACATGAGAGATTACATGAGAGTTATCCTAAAATGTATCTGGGCCAGTTTTGGCAAAAATATGGCACAGAAAGCACTGGTTAATGTGGCTGTGAGCCTAAAGTTGCCCGCATATAAAACGACAAATATTGCCCAAATAATAAATTACAATTTGGGCCACTTTTGGCAAATATGCAGCACAGTTAGCATTGGCTAATCAGTAAGCCTACACTCTAAAAAATGCTGGGTTGTTTCAACCCAACATTGGGTCAAATATGGACTAACCCAACTGTTGGGTTAAATTTTTACATTAAATTTTTAACCCAAAAGTTGGGTTAGTCCATATTTGACCTTATTAATTAACAATCATCGTTTGTAGTAACCTTACGGTCACACTTCACTCAGGGAGCAAGGAACGAGGAGTACTTGAATAACACAGTCTTTAATAATCCACAGGAAAACCAAGAACAAGGAGGACATTCAACAAATAGACCCAACCAACAAGAACTGAAAGGACTAGGGCTTTTAAAGGCAGAATAATTGGGGAGGAACGAGACACACCTGGAATCAAATTAATACAATCAACACGAGGAAGAAACTGGATCACAGGGGCAAAAACACACACAGAATAGTCCATAATCCTGACACTTACATTGATGGGTGGAGTTAGTCTAAATAGCTTCTACCAACAAGACGGCCTATTTGCACTTAGTGAAATAACACTGTTTTTTAATGACCTGCCTGATGGTTGTGCACTGTCAGATGTATGCTGACCCTTACACTGATGGGTGGAGTTAGTGTAAATAGCTTCTACCAACAAGGTGTCAAAATTTGCACTTAGTGAAATAACACTGTTTTTTAATGACCTGCCTGATGGTTGTGCACTGTCAGATGTATGCTGACACTTACATTGATGGGTGGAGTTAGTGTAAATAGCTTCTACCAACAAGGCGGCCTATTTGCACTTAGTGAAATAACACTGTTTTTTAATGGCCTGCCTGATGGTTGTGCACTGTCAGATGTATGCTGACAATAGTTATATACTTGCATGCTAAATGTAAAAAGCAAGCTGCAGAACAATTTTCAGCATTAATGGTTAAAATTACTAATTGGTAAAAAAAAAAAAAAAAACATGTTTACATCTTAATGTTAGTAAAAACTCTATGCATGCTTCTTTTTTTTTGACACCCAAAGTCTGCAAATTGAGATCCGGACACAGAGGTGACAGTAGTAGGTAGAAGGTTAGCTGTAGTTCATGATTATCAATATTCAAGTATAATACATGATTAACAACTCACATTAAATAAATAAGTTAAAAAAGTTCACTGAATATGAAAACAGTGAGCTACTGTTGGTAGGTGTTAGTTCACCCAAAAATGAAAATTAGCCCATAAATTACTCACCCTCAATGAATTCTAGGTGTATATGACTTTCTTCTTTCAGACGAATCCAGTCGGAGTTATATTAAAAATTGTCTTTGATCTTTCAAGCTGTTTAATGCCAGTCAGCAGGTGTTGCATTGCTTCAGTCCAAAAGAAGTGAAATAAAAAGCACCCATCCATAAAAAAAAAGTGTCTCACACGGCCCTGGGTGGTGAACAGGGTCCTCCTGTAGCGAATCGATGCGTTTTTGTAAGAAAAATAAACATATTTAAAACGTAATAATCAATTTAATCTAGCTTGCACCCACTTGTACACGGAAGCAGCTCCGGGCGGATGACGTATGAGGTCGGCTTTGCGCATGTGCCGCTCAGAAGTGATGAACGCGGAAGCGCAGGGGAGAGATCAAAACAAAACAACGGTCAAGAATTAGAAGTACAAAACGAGGATTTGTAAAGAAGAATGTCAGAGGATTTCGATATAAGCCAAGAGGGGACTGGTTTTCCTTTGCTTAAGTAAAGAAACTTTGCTTCCCTTGCTCCTGTTAACAAACGCTGGTTTTCACGAGACTCACCGGCGCATGCGCAAAACCGACCTCATACGTCATTCCCCCGGAACTGCTTCTGTGTACAACTATTGGCGCAAGCTACATTAAAGTGATTATTAAGTTTTGAATATGGATATTTTTCTTACAAAAACGCATCGATTCGCTACAGGAGGCCTTTGTTCACCCCCCAGAGCCGTGTGAGACACTTTTTTTATGGATGGGCACTTTTTATTTCAATTCTTTTGGACTGAAGCAATTGAAAAGCTTGAAAGATCAAAGACAATTTGTTATATAACTCAATTGTTTGAGCTAAACTCTGCAGGACAGCTGCACTCCAGGAACGACATTGCCTATTCCTGACCTATAGTTTACCAACAGGCTAGCAATGTCTGAAGCACAGCTCACACAGAAGTCACTTTCAAACCAAACTGCTTTCTTTTTTGGTGAATTTGTGTGTGGATATCTTTTGCCCTCACTTGAAATTCATGATCGCAGATTCCTACTGAATTTGGAATAGGTTTATGATGTCTTTCTCACCTCTGAGGTCTTTCCTTCTGTTCACAAACTGTCAGAGATTACATATCTGAAATGCAAAATAAATTGTTTATTAAATTTCATGCCAAAATATTTCATCATCTATCAAAGCAGAAGAAGTTTATGTTATTTGGAACAAGTTTGTCACCTCTGAAATTCCCTCAATTCACCATTAGAGGTTTTTCATCTATATGATCTATATTTAAAGGAATATTGCAGGTTCAGGTTGAAGTTGAGCTCAGTCAACAGCATAAGTTTGATCACAAAAAAAGCCATTCACAAATTAACAAAATTAATTACCAAATTACACAAATCAATACAAAAAGCCATTTTCATATGACAGCAAAAGCTACATACACACATGCATCTCTTATATTTCGTGGTTTCATATAAAGTTCATGCAGATGACAAGTAACACAAATAATATATTATTACTATCTGTGTTACTGACACCACAAGCTGAGAAAAAAAAGGCTTACAGGCAGCTCAATGTCTCCACCCATCCTTACATTTATATAGAGTTCGTCAGTAAGAGCCTACTGATTGTCTTCATGATGACTATCATCTCTCTGCTCCTGCTGGCCTCTCTGCTGCCACACCTGACCTTCACTGGTGAGACTGACTATATAACAGCATATTATATTAATTGGTATCTGCTGAATAAGCTGACTGACAGCAGTCTCTCTCTTTCAGCTCATGTGGATGTTGGTATAGTGAACGGCACAGAAGCAAAACCCCACTCCAGACCGTTCATGGTTTCACTTCAGAAGAACTGGCGACATATCTGTGGTGGATTCCTCATCTCTGATAGATTTGTTATGACCGCTGCACATTGCTGGAAGTAAGACTTCAATTTAGTCTGAAATGCAATTATGAGTTAAAATCATAATATCATAATATCATAATTAAAAGACTTGTATAATAATGGTATTTTTCATTATACTAATAAGACTTTCTTACACAGAAATGAGAAACTAACAGCTGTGGTTGGTGCACATGACCTAAGACAGAATGAAGGGTCTGTCCGCATTGGTGTGAAGTCCTACCACATGCATCCAGACTTCAACATGCACACTTTGCAGAACGACATTATGCTTTTGAGGGTAACAGTAGTTCAAATATCTGTTATTAAACGATTAGTCAGACTGTCTTTTAATGATGATAATGTTTTTGTATTACAGCTAGAGAAAGAAGTCGAACAAAACAAGAATGTAATGAAGATTTCCATACCAAAAAACGAGAGAGACATTAAAGCTGATTCTGTTTGCCATGTTGCCGGCTGGGGAAGACTGAGTTTTAAAGGGAAAAAGAGTTTTCGTCTCATGGAAGCAGATGTGAAGATCATGAATAACACTGAATGCAAAAATAAATGGGAAGACAACTTCTCAGTTTCACAGATGATGTGTGTCCACGGCAATGGAGGAAGCTGCAGTGTATGTAAAAACATTATTGAATTTAGACAATCATTAGTGAGAAGTACTGTATCATTTCAGTCATGTGTTGATCTGTGTTCCTTCACAGGAGGATGGAGGAGGTCCTTTGGTTTGTAAAGACACTGCAGTCGGGGTCACTTCCTTTGGTGACCCAAAAATCTGCAATAGTCACGAACGACCTGAAGTTTATATAAAGATTTCTGCATATATTCCATGGATCTGCTCCGTTATTGCAAATTTTGAGTGATTTTTGCAATAAAACAGAATGAAGAATTTGTTTAAATGTTCAATAAACAAACTATGTGTCACACATCAATTGTAAGTGGTGCTTATTATTGCAGCACTATAAAATAATAGTAGTCTACTGATAAGGATTCAAGTAACTAAAATTATATCCGCCACCAGTGTTGGGGAAAGTTACTTTTAAAAGTAATGCATTACAATATTGCATTACTCCATAAAAAAAGTAACTAATTACATTACTTAGTTACTTTTTTATGGAAAGTAATGCGTTCCGTTACTTTTGCGCTACTTTTTAAATCTGAACAGGGCTTGCTTGTTTGTTTTTAAAATAAAAAAGTTATATTTTTGGCAAATATAAAAGCCTTTTCACACCAAAAGTGAAATGAATAAGCCTCAGGCTGAAGGGAAAGTAAATTTACATCCGTACAGTAGAATGCAGAAGAAGAAATTTCAACACACTTCAGCAGTAAAAAAAGACACAAATGTTCGTCTAGAGTAATTTTTGCTTATTAGTACGGTTGAACTGGATCATCGAAGGTCAGAAGCAAAGACATTGGTTAATAGAATGGGAATACATACATAAAGGATATTTGTGTTGTTTAACATTTAATTATTGCAGGTTTGCGTCATATTCTGAGTTGCATTATTTTTATTCATTTTGAGGAATACTGAATCTTTGTGTTTTTTTTTTTTGTGAGTGAGATGAATTAATGCATATTCATATTTATTTTAGAACTACAGTAACATCTTCTGATTTCTCTCAACATGGGGACAGGAGAGCTGTCAATCAATAAATTGAAAAAAAAAAAGTAACTTGCGTTACTTATTTGAAAAAGTAACTCAGATATTCTCTTGTAAATTAAAAAGTAATGTGTTACTTTACTAGTTACTTGAAAAAAGTAATCTGACTACATAACTTGCGTTACTTGTACCCCCAACACTGTCCGCCACAATAGTATTGAAGCCAAATTCTTGATAATGATAAAGCTGAATGTCAGAGTGGAAACTGAAGTGAAATGTCTAAACTTATCAATGCTCTTCTTTCTACAGTGTTCATAAAATGTGTTTGGACACTTTCTGACACTGAAGTGTTTAAAACTGAATGAATGTCATTGTATTAGATGCAGAATATCACACCAAGTAGCATTTGCAATGACACTAGGCCTAACATTTCTACACAAGAAAGTGTCCAAACATATTTGTCTTTCTTTTGGACAGTATATCTATATTATTGTAACTGAAAATTTAGCAAGCTTCTTTTAAATTATTTTGTGTAATAAAGTGTTTTTGTGCTCAAATAAATAAATAAATAACCAAAATAGGCAAGCAAGCATGACAGCCACTTGGTTTGGTATTTTGTTACATAATGCAAAGACATTAATACGCATTTTTTAACTGGGTCACTGAATGTGAAAACAGCTACAGTTGGTAAAGGGGCGGTCATGTCAGTGACATTTTGTGGGCAAAAACATCCATTGTCTATTACTGTTACGCTTGGTGGAATTAAAATATATATATATTAGGGTTGACCCCGAATAGTCAAAGATTCGATGCTTTGATAGGATGAGCCTGATTCAACTACCAATCTCACAGTCGAATATTCGCAGGTGTTACTAAACGAGGATCATGCCATTTTGGCTATACAGGGGAGCTCAATGTCTGATTTTAACTACCGGTTTTCTCCCAATAAGTTAATATACAGCCTATTATGATAATGCTGTAAATAAGAATGTGAAAAGAAAGAAGCTTTTGATAAATATTTTTAACGTGCATGAATATATCTAACCACCCCTGTGACAGATTTAAAGGGCACCTATTATGTCCCTTTTTACAATATGTAATATTGCTATTGGGTGTCCCCAGAATGTGTCTATGAAGTTTCACAGACACATTCAGCACAGTGCATATAAGAGGGAAATGTTTTTGTTTCACAATTAATTGACAAATACAGTGATGTGTTCAGCTTGCCTGTTGAATCTCTGCCTGGTGAGGTCCATTTTGAGCTGGATCCCAATGTTTCACCAGTACAGTGTGCCCTCCAGAATGTTCCTATGAAAGCATCTATCAAAGCCCAACTGAATGCTGCGTATCAGGCAGAGTGTCTTGCAACTTGTTACAGAGGGAGCAAAATCAGACGCGCTCGTTTTTTCAGACGCTTGCAAAAAAAGGCTTACCAAAACAAAGTTACTGGGTTAATCTTTTTCACGTTTCCATGGTTGGTAGATGCACCGGGGACCGGATTATAGCACTTAAAACCTGGAAAATCTAATTTTCATGACATGTCACCTTTAAAATTCTGGCAGTTTAATGCCAACAAAAACGGCTTGTAGGGACTACAACGAGTTACTTCCCGGGTTTGTGACGTCACAAACCCTGATAACCCCGCCCCTGGGAACATGCAACAAAGGGGGCGTGGCCATGTTGCGCTGCTTAAGAGAAGAGGAAGAGTTGTTGCCATGCCGTTAAAACTAGGGGTGCACGAAAAAAATCTACTGATATATGAATCGCGATTCTGTCTTCTAACAATTCTAATGGATTCACAAGTTTCAAAATCAATGTTCTAAAGCAGCGGTTCTTAATCCTGTTCCTCGCGTCTCCCTGCTCTGCATCTCTCTCTCTCGCTCTCATTCAGATCATCAGCTCGTCACAGTGCCATCAATGAACTGTGTTCCAATTATATAGATAGTATCATGTATCGACGATAGTCAGAGATATCACCTGTGGCTGATGCCTTTGACGATAGCCAGACGATTATTATTATTATTATTATTATTACTATTATTGTTATCAGGCTATTAATACCATCTAATTAATATTACGGCTTATTTGTTGCATTATATTTATTTTTCCGAGTTTTTACAGTATTGCGCGTTATAACCAATCACACACGATTATGCTGAGCTTATGAATGCAATGGCCAATCAGAGGCGTTCAGATGAGTTATCGCTGAAACAGCGAAGTTCCGTTGTTCAGCATATGCTGACTGAATTCTGACTCGTGAATTCTTTCATCATAAATCATACAGTGTAGATTCACTGATTTTAATGGGAGTGTTTTTAAAGTGCATAAACTCGCGCTAGACTGAGCTTGTGATGATGTTCTTTGGTAATGTAATGTTCTTTGCTCGTTTTCTGTAACTGTTAGCTGCTTTTTGAATAACTGAGGAAATTTAAGCGTTATAATTAGTAACTTACGATGTTTCTATTAATTTGTTATCATGTTAAATACAAATTCAGTCATATTAAAAACATTAGGCTGCTTTTAGCCTTACGCTGGAGTTGGTTCACTTTCCAGCAATGAAACTAAGTAAATAAATAATGAAATAAATTAGCACGATAATATCGTGTATCGGCGATCTCACAGGCTGACGATACACGAAAAAACCTGCACTCTGGAGGGTCAGCACCTGTCTTCAGAAAGTGACACCATGCTCTTATCTTGTGAATGTGGGTGGATCACATTGCAACAGAGTGCAGCTAGCAGAGGCAGAATCAACCTCTGTACAAGCATTGGACAGGAATGAACCCGAGTTGCCTCCTATGCTGGAAGGGAGTGTTGCAGAGGCCCCTTTATCTGCTGACTCAGCTCTTGTGAAGTCCTTCATGCAACCCAATCAAACCCTCATCATCAGAAGGACACACTAATCCTGGCCGATTGTCCAAGCCACCCAAGAGGCTTGATTTGTAGGGATGTTATTATTTCATTTAGGGCTTGAAGGTGAGTTCAGCTTGCCTCTTGGCACACAATCCCAATCACAACACACTAGATAGCTGGCCAATCAGAGAACACCTCGCTTTTCAGAACGATGAGCTTTGTAAAAATCGATCCGTTTCAGAAAGGCGGGGCATAGAGGAGAAACAATAATGTACAGTATGTGTGAAAATAATGTGTTTTTTGAAACTTAAACCGCATAAACACATTTCATTACACCTTATAATGTGTTTTAATGTTTGTGTCTCGTCGCTCTGGCCGGGACACGGCATTACAATATGGTAAGGGATGTAACATTTCCGTCACACACTTGAGGAATTCGGCCAATCACAACACACTAGATAGCTGGCCAATCAGAGCACACATCGCTTTTCAGAACGATGAGCTTTGTAAAAATCTACGCGTTTCAGAAAGGTGGGGCATAGAGGATAAACAATGTACAGTATGTGGAAAATGTGTTTTTTGAACCTTAAACCGCATAAACACATTTCATTACACCAAATACAGAATATAATGTTCTTTTTTTTCATATGCAATGTCATATGACCCCTTTAAATGCTTAGTCAGGGGGCAAATTATACAGCAGTCTTTATGGAGTCAGAGAATGAGAGCAAAAAACACTTCAGACTTCAGCAATCCTTCCAATTTAACACACTTTATACCAGTTAAGTATAGGCTACTAAAAGTACAATTGCAGGGTATTTGTATTAAGTACATAAATATGTAAATGTATTTGTATTATACATTTTAGTATATTTATTTTTCACTAGGGTATAGCCAAGATTTAAAAAAAGACTTTAAGCGTATTATTTCATGTTAACTACAGTGTAGCCTACTGTGAATGTAGGCTATTGGGTAACATTTTATGTCACACCTTTGTATGATCTGAGTTTCTTTATCTTATTATCATAAAATAAAATGCTACAGTATTTAACTTTTCCTTTCTATAGGCTAATGATGATTCTGAAAGAAAATGCACCCGATATCTGTTTGCTATAATAACAAACACAACTTTCATGCATCTGATTGACAGATAAACCTTGCACTCTTATTTCAAGGTTGTTAATGCTGTGGTTATTTTAATGGTTTACTTTGTACATTAAGTTTAACAGTTAAAGGTAATTTATCATTCAATGGAACCGTGCGTATGCTTTTAGACACTTATATTGTTTTGGCTCCGTGCATGCAATAACTGCTCAGCAATGTCAACTAATGGTATGACTGAGAGCCACTGAAAAACTACAGAAAAGTAAAACTACTTGACTCTAGCCACGAGTACTAAGGAGAGATCACACGTTGGTCATTTCCATATTCTGACACTGAGAAACACAAAATACAGCCAGAGCTACATGCATCTTGTATATTGTGGTTTCATATACAGATGCTGCAGACAACAACAGTGTTATTGACACCACAAGGTGAGAAAAAACAGGATGGGGGGGGGGAGTTAGGACAATTCTAAGGGCCCACACACTTTTGGGGCCCCCAAAGATCTGTTTTATTAGTAGTAACAGTAGTAGTAGTAATGTAATAGAAATTATAAATGTATCTACCAAAGAGTTACAAATAAAAGAAAATTACAGCTTATTTCTGCATTCCCAGCTAAATTATCTCCCCCCATTCACTGCATGGTTTTGTCCCGTCCTACGTAGCCTAGAGTCATGAGTGAGATCAGATGGCAAACTCTCAAATTAGAGATGTCTTCGAGTTCGAGGGGGGCAAACTGAGCCGGACGATTTAGTCAGTCGCACTTTTAAACACATTTTAGTTTTGCTATAGAAAATCTACAAATTCACACTCTGATTACATAGAGCAGCAGCAGGAAGCGCCTGAGGTTGTCATGGCAACCAGACACACTGCACGCGAATTATGGCTGCGCTTCTATTTTGCCACCGTTTGCCACACTAAAATGAGCAATAAACGCATTGAAAATAATACACAATAAACATGTCTGTCAAAACGATCTCAAAGGA
>NW_015555896.1:593187-598836 GCF_001515605.1 Sinocyclocheilus anshuiensis | reverse complement strand
TCTAGGGAATTGTGTGCTTCTAATTTTATACCAATAGTTTGAACAGGACCCTTTTCTATTCTAACACGACAATGCCTCCGTGTATAAGGCAAGGTTAAAAAAAAAGATGGATTCAGTCAGTGTGGAAGAACTTGACTGGTCTGCACAAAGCCAAGTCCTAATCCCAGATGAACACCTCTGGTGTGACTTTAAATCCAGACCTTGAGCCAGAAACTCATCACCAAACACCTGTGACTAGCAGTAGGGGGCCCAACCTCATATTCTTTCATAGGGCCCAAAATTGCTAGCGGCGTCCCTGCCTACCACAAGCATTCAGACTTTAACATTCACACTCTGAAGAATGACATTATGCTTTTGAGAGTAACAGTAGTTCAAATTGACTCTTATTAAATGATTATTCAGCCTCTTTTAATGATGACAATGTTACTGTATTACAGCTATAGAAAGAAGTCGAACAAAAGATTGTCAATTTGAGACCATCAGTAGTGATAAGTATCACTTTCATTTATGTGTTGATCTGTGTTTCTTCACAGGGGGATTCAAGAGGTCCTTTGGTTTGGTTGGTGACCCAAAAGTCTGCAATAGTCGTAAATGACCTGAAGTTTATACAAAGATTTCTGCATATCTTCCATGGATCCACTCCATAATTGCTAATGTTAAGTGATTTTCGTGTTGAGGTGACGTACTTGTTTAAATGTTCAATAAACAAATTGTGTGTGAAGCATCAATACGTTTAAGATTTCCTCATTATTGCAGCCCTTTAAAATAGCAGTAGGCTAATAAGGATTCAAATAAACAAAAGTACTTGTAGGTTTCTGGAAACCTGTTTGCTTTGACCTCATATCTGGTGTTAATGCAATTTTTAATGCGTTAATGTGTCTGGATATTAATATGAATATATCTCTGTGTGTTGGAGAACTGATTTTAAAATAATAATAATAAATAAATAATATATATATTATATATATATATATATATATATATATATATAATTATCCCTGTGATAATAATTTAGTCTACAGCCTACCTACAACACCAAAACATCAAAAGAACAGGCTCAGGTGATT
Source organism: Sinocyclocheilus anshuiensis (assembly GCF_001515605.1). Taxonomy (NCBI): domain Eukaryota; kingdom Metazoa; phylum Chordata; class Actinopteri; order Cypriniformes; family Cyprinidae; genus Sinocyclocheilus; species Sinocyclocheilus anshuiensis. The sequence goes on along the minus strand of NW_015555896.1, from coordinate 597,769 downwards.
CACAAATGCTTAATCTCTGTCTCATAGCTGCATGCTGCATATTAAAGGCTCAAGCCTCCATTACTAGCTCAAAAAAGACGTTTTTCAACAGGATTCTACAATATAGAACACTGTGACTAGTACATGTATGTCTGTAAGATGTCTGTTAAAGAGGCCTTCATCTGCAATGCATCTACTGTGTACAAACATCTGATAAACATCTTTAAGATGTCAGTTTTGCATACATTCTAAATCACTAACATCTTAAAGACATTTTATAAACATCTATTTTTAAAACATCCTTAAGAGTTGTATTGCAGATGAGCAAAAAATAGGTCTTCCAGATGTAAACACGCACATCAAATAGACAACTCAGATGTATGTGTATCGGGGAACGGTTTTCATGGCGGATTGTTATTCATTTTTTGTTTGCTCTTTTGGGGTGGTAATAGTATTGGGTGGGGGGGCTGGGAACATCTCTAAAATGTTTGCTTGATCTGGGAAACATCTGCTGTGTAAACATATTTGATAAATATTGTAGAAAAAGCAGTTTTACATACATTCTAAATCTTAAACATCTTAAAGACATTTTCTAAACATCTATTTGACGTCTGACAGGAAATATCCTATAGACGTATTTCATATGAGCAAACGCTCTAAAAAATACGTCTTCCAGATGTAAACATGCACATAAGTCGACGGTCAACAGTCGGCTTGTGTCTGTCGAGTTAGTCTGTTTGGTGTGTTCCACTCGTCGGGCTCACTTCAGCGGAAGTTCGCCCGATTCAACATCGGGGCTACAGATATAGCTTGGCCGCTGGCGAGAGTGAGAACTCTGATTGGATGTTCTCTTTAGGGAAGAGGAAGAGTTGTTGTAGTAGAGTGCTGTTGCCATGCCATCAAAATGCTGTTATTTTCACCCCAATTGCAGGGCCTCTTTGTTCGGCCTTCCTAGGGACACGTCATATCCAGAGGTTGTGTTTGGGAAATAGACGTATGAGTGCTGCCAGCATTGCTGCAGAGGTTGAAGGGGTGGGGGGTCAGCCTGTCAGTGCTCAGACCATACGCCGTACACTGCATCAAATTGGTCTGCATGGCTGTCATCCCCTCTTCTAAAGATGATGCACAAGAAAGCCCTCAAACAGTTTGCTGAAGACAAGCTGACTAAGGACATGGATTACTGGAACGGAGGGATTGGCATGGTAATGTAAATGACAATGTTAATGTATTTGGTCTTGGTGGAATAGATCCACTACGCTGCTGCTGATGCTGCGGCAGAGCAAGAACTGAGACTTGCTACTGCCAATACATCCACAACATGCTGCTGTGAGCATGTAGGAAATACATACATATAACACATATGAAACACCCCCCAACAAAGCAGGAGACACGGAACACAATACAATACATGCATGCCGCTGAATATAAGCATAAACTGCTGTGTGGAGGACATGCATGCATTCACGCACATGAAGATGAACAGACAAGGAAAGACAAGACACCCCCCAACAAAGCAGATCTATCGCCAAGACATATGTACTGCTGCTACTCCGAAGAGACATGTGAACCGCATGTATTACTATCTATGTGTGCCTGGGCTACCACACCGACCGGCTTAACACTAGTGGCCAATGGCTATGTGAGCCTGGGCTACCATGCCGACCGGCTTAACACTAGTGGCCTATGACTATGTTAGCCTGGGCTACCATGCCGACTGGCTTAACTCTAATTAGACGCACACTATGTGTAATGTTAATTAACAAAATGGATATTGTTGCAATCCGATAGATAAGACCCCAGCATCCACCTGAGCAAATATCATAATTTAGTAATTTGATATCTGCTGTTATTTTCTACACTTCATCAGTCCCAGCACCAGAGTAACAGCTGGTTAATTCATGTTCGTGCAATGAGACAGACAAAGTTAGCAGATGCATGCCATTTACTCTCTGGTGTAGATAAAAGTTATCAGGGTTACAGTGCACGAAACTCCTGGGTGGACTGAACTTGAATGAAATGAAATAAAAGCAGAATATAAATGTTCTTTCTCTGTTTCCTGAACTACACAGCACAGCTAAAGCATACGTCACAACGAGCACATTTCTCCGAACTACACTACCCACAATGCATTTCATTCAGGATTACATCAAACATAGATAGTGATCTTAAGCGATAACTCTAAAATCCCTTCTTTCCGCAACACTGTCATTGATATGACTGTGATAAGCGCGTGCTTCTGACGCTGCGTGCAGCTGAAATCAACCACACACTCATCACGATGAAAACATTAGAAAAATGAATGTGAACATTGAGATTACGCCGATGTATATGGGGAACCCCAGTTAAAATGCATACACAAGAATGCTTATTTAGTTTAACCTGTTTCATGTCTGTTACTATCAGCGTGTCCTCAGAGTGATTACATGCTCTAAACTGCCTTTGCTCCAGCTGTATAAACACTGATGCTAAATGCTGCTGCTAATATGCTTAATAATTTGCTCCTGCATACGATGCAAACTGCTAACATGACACTTAGTTTAAACTTGTTTATGGTTGCTCGTTTTTGTATTCAATTAGGCAGACCATGCAAATATACACAGCGATATGGATTAAAAGAGCATTCACTTATCATAGATGTTGATTTCAGTTGTTCTGAAGTGCGCTGCAGACTGTTACAGCAAACAAAAGCCAGGTATTTGAATATTGAGTAAGTCTAGAGTAATTTTTGCTTATTAGTATGGTTGAACTGGATCATTGAAGGTCAGAAGCAAAGACATTGGTTAAAAGAATGGGAATAAATACATAAAGCATATTTAAGTTGTTTAACATTTAATTATTGCAGGTTTGCGTCATATTCTGAGTTGCATTATTTTTATTCATTTTGAGGAATACTGAATCTGTGTGTGTTTTTTTTTTGTGAGTGAGATGAATTAATGCATATTCATATTTATTTTAGAACTACAGTAACATCTTCTGATTTCTCTCAACATGGGGACAGGAGAGCTGTCAATCAATAAATTAAAAAAAAAAAAGAAACTTGCGTTACTTATTTGAAAAAGTAACTCAGATATTCTCTTGTAAATTAAAAAGTAATGCGTTACTTTACTAGTTACTTGAAAAAAGTAAACTGATTACGTAACTTCCATTACTTGTAATATATTACCCCCAACACTGTGATCTGATAGGTAGCAATATTTGTTAGAACACTGGATTCGCCCAAAAGCTTGTCCTGAAAGATGGTGCAGTTCCCACTTTAAAAGCAGAAGCTGTTGTTTATGGGCCACAACCTGTAAGTATGTTTCATTCTTTGTTGATGTGTTCCGCATAATTTCTCTCTTAAGGGATTGATCACCCAAAAATGAAAATTCTGTCATTAATTACTCACCCTCATTTCATACCAAACCCGTAAGGCCTCTGCTCATCTTCGGAACACAAATTAAGATATTTTTGATAAAATCCGAGAGCTGTCTGACCCTTCCATAGACAGCAAGGTTACTACCACGATCAAGGTTATTTTTGTTTTCTTTGCGCACAAAAAGTATTCTCGTAGCTTTGTAAAATTACAGTTGAACACCTGAGGTCACATGGGCTATTTTAGCGATGTCCTTGCTACGTTTCAGGACCTTGATTGTGGTAGTAACCTTGCTGTCTATGGGAGTCTGTGGTGTAAAAAGGTCGCATTAGCAATTAAAGAAAAAACACTTATGCAAAACATGGTCAGGTCAAAGTGTCTGAATAATTTTTGGTCCCAAATTTTTTTTATCAATTTTACTGGTAGTCCACTGTATGAAGAATTTTTGGGTATAATATGTCACAGTATACTTTATTTAGCTATACTCACATCAATGAACTATAGTGTCCTGCACCCACTAGTAAAAAAAATATCAGCCCTCAGTCGTGGGCCCCTATAATCGTCACCACATTTCACTCCACTAGCGACGGCCCTGCAAATGTGTGAGCTTCAGAGTCTCTAGCTAAGGAGAAAAATCTGAGCACAGTTTGTGATGTTATTGAGATCTTGTTTCAAACATTGGAGGAGACAAATGTGAGAGATCCAGAGTTTCTAGCTAAGGAGAAAAATCTGAGCACAGTATGACAGTATGTGAGGATGATGAGATCTCTTCTAAAACTTTAAAGGTGTCCATTGTGAGAGTGTTAGAGTTTTTGTCTCAGGAGACAAGTTTGAGAAGCAGGAGACCCAAGAAAAGTCTCCAATCAATCATAAAGTAACCTCATTTCTGTCTAGGAGAAAAATTTGAGATGTTAAAGAGATCTCACTTTTGATTGATCTTTTCTCTGGGAGAGCCTGACTCTCTTCCACTTTTATACAAGTTATAATTTTAACCTCTAATTTTATTTACCAAATGAGCCAGTATCCCTTCACTGCAGAACACAAGATCCAGGGGGCGTGGTTGGATCCACATCTAGGGGGTAGAGATTGGTAGGTTTAGGGGTGGAGATGGGTGGGTTTAGGGATCAGGAGGTGGAGTCGGGTAGGTTCAGGTATATGTAAAGTGGAAGGAGTTGGATCCAACCACACCCCCTGGATCTTGTGTTCTGCAGTGAGGACGATCTCAAATGAGCGTGCTTACTGTATAGTTTA
>NW_015555896.1:591776-592570 GCF_001515605.1 Sinocyclocheilus anshuiensis | reverse complement strand
CACAATTTGAGTTGAATTACTGAAATAAATGAACTTTTCCACGACATTCTAATTTATTGAGATGCACCTGAGAGATCCAGAGTCTCTAGCTAAGGAGAAAAATCTGAGCACAGTGTGTGATGATGATGAAGTCTCTTCTAAAACTTTAGAGGAGACAAATATGAGACCACCAAAATCTTTAGTTTAGGAAAAAAAATATGAGCACAGTTTGTGATGTTCTTGAGATCTTTTCTAAAGCTTTGAAATAGAGTGAGCTGTGAGCTTCAGAGTCTCTAGCTAAGGAGAAAAATCTGAGCACAGTTTGTGATGTTATTGATTTCAAACATTAAACATTGGAGGAGACAAATGTGAGAGATCCAGAGTTTCTAGCTAAGGAGAAAAATCTGAGCACAGTATGACAGTATGTGAGGATGATGAGATCTCTTCTAAAACTTTAAAGGTGTCCATTGTGAGAGTGTTAGAGTTTTTGTCTCAGGAGACAAGTTTGAGAAGCAGGAGACCCAAGAAAAGTCTCCAATCAATCATAAAGTAACCTCATTTCTGTCTAGGAGAAAAATTTGAGATGTTAAAGAGATCTCACTTTTGATTGATCTTTTCTCTGGGAGAGCCTGACTCTCTTCCACTTTTATACAAGTTATAATTTTAACCTCTAATTTTATTTACCAAATGAGCCAGTATCCCTTCACTGCAGAACACAAGATCCAGGGGGCGTGGTTGGATCCACATCTAGGGGGTAGAGATTGGTAGGTTTAGGGGTGGAGATGGGTGGGTTTAGGGATCAGGAGGTGGAGTCG
>NW_015555896.1:587882-591244 GCF_001515605.1 Sinocyclocheilus anshuiensis | reverse complement strand
TTGGTGGGAGAGGGGGGGGGGGGGGGGTCATTAAGAAAACTCAACTATCAGTATCAGCAAATATAATTTTGAATAATCTGCTATTGGCATTGGTGCAATTAAAAAAAGTCTTACTTGACCTTCACCTTGCCACATTAAAATGTGACAGAGTGTTCCTGTAAAGACAGTAGGAATGAAAATTGTGTGTGTGTGTGTGTGTGTGTGTTTATTAGCCTATCATAATTTAAAATATTTCACAACTTCTTAATAACTGCACTTAGGAACATTTTGACAAACTTTTTGGTCTTATTAACTTTTCTTAAGAATTTCATGAATTTGACCCGTTTAAAGGACAGTTGTGGTCATCAGCTCATCTGCGGTTCCAGTATTTTGACTGTAATGTTGTACCACATCCATGTTTATGAATGTTATGAAACTGCTCTGATTTTGCTACACAAACCTTAATCAGTTAAGAGATAGTTATAACACAAATAAAAATTTAGGCCTACTGAGTAAAACATAAATAATGGTGTATTTAATTACATTTTTCTAGAACTTTACAGATCATTAAAACTTCACAAAAAACACAGACATATATGATCTATACTTAAAGGAATATTTGTATGTTGTGGTTTCACATAAAAGTTGATGCAGATGACAGGAACTAACACAAATAATATATTCTTACTATCAGTGTTACTGACACCACAAGCTGAGAAAAAAAAGCCTTGCAGGCAGCTCAGTGTCTCCACCCATCCTTATACTTATATAGTGTTTTGCCAGCAAGAGCTCTTTGATTGTCTTCATGATGACTAGCATCTCTATGCTCCTGCTGGCCTCTCTGCTGCCACACCTGACTCTCACTGGTGAGACTGACTATATAACAGCATATTAGCTATATTAACTGGTATGTACCGAATAAGCTGACTAATAGTTCTATCTCTCTCTCAGCTCGTGTGAATGTGGGTATAGTGAACGGCAAACAAGCAAAACCCCACTCCAGACCTTACATGGTTTCTATTCAGAATAGCTTTAAACATACCTGTGGTGGATTCCTCATCTCTGATGAGTTTGTCATGACTGCTGCACATTGCTGGAAAGGGTAAGAGTTTTGTTCAGTCGAAACTGCAATGTTGAGCTAAAACTGACAAAATGACTGCAGTGCAAGAAGACAATGTTTTGGATTACATAAATGCACATTTCTCTTTCAACAGATATCCAAATATTCTGACGGTTGTGGTTGGTGCTCATGATTTAAGGAAAAGTGAGATTTCAGACCGTGTCGAAGTGAAGTCCTACATCCCACATCCATACTACCCATTCTGTTTGCGTCAGAATGATATCATGCTTTTGAGGGTAACAACCTGTAAAACATTGTTGTTCGAAATGATCTCTGATCAGAAAACAGTGGCATAAACCTGACATAACTATGTTTGAATTTCTATTCAAATATCTTTTTTAGGAGGCAATTGTAAATAATAATAAGAAAATAAACACTGGCCTTCGGGGCTTCTGTACTAATCTCAAAAAACAGCAGTATAATCACCTACAGTTCAGTCTCATAAAAGATGATTAAATCTCTTAATAATGGTTGTGTTTTTGAATTACAGCTACAGGAAAAGGTCAAACTAAATAACAATGTAAAATGGATATCATTACCAAAGGAAGGAGATGTTAATTGAGATACTCTCTGTAGTGTTGCGGGCTGGGGAAGACTGTGGATGAATGGCCCATTGAGCAGTCGTCTAATGGAGGCAAACATGACTACAATAAACCACACAGTGTGTCAACATAAATGGGGATCCAAGTACTTGGCCTCGCAGATGATCTGTGCACATGGTCATGGAGGATCCTGCAAAGTATGTACAAATAATATACAGACTTTATGGTAATGTATGAACTGGTTTCGCTAGTGATGTGCTGATCTTTGTTTCTTAACAGGGAGATTCAGGAGGTCCTTTGGTTTGTGGAAACACTGCTGTTGGTGTGACATCTTTTGGGTCCAGTGAATGCTGCAATTCACCTAAGCTTCCTAATGTCTATACTAAGATTTCAGCATATCTTCCATGGATTCACCAAATTATTAGAAATATTAAGTGAATTAATTAAAAAATTAAGGAAGAAATTTTTTTTTTCTTGAATTCTTCTGTAAATCTCTCAATAAAAATGTCACATGGCAATCAATCTGTCGAAGTGTCCTCATTGTCACAATCATATATAAAAATGTCCAAAAAGTCCAAAGTCATTCCACATTAGTTCACTTGGTTGCCATCTTGGTTATGCTCTTTAATTTCCAGTCATGCATGTACGGCTCATATCTACTTAAATGAGGGGGAAAAATTCGAAAAACTGTGGGTAAATAATTGTTCAGTCTGGTGAAACAAAACAAAATAATAAATAAAAAACAGGTCAATCAACTGCTGTAATTTCTTAAACTCACTACTAGAGGAAAGGAATTTGTGAAAACTTGCAAAACCACAAAAATTGTTTGTAACTGTAAAAGAAGGACAATTAGCCTACTGACTTTTGTTGCATTATTCCTAATACTTTGTTGGTGAAATATGTCTTGATTAAAAAAAAAAACAAAAAAAAAATGGTATCTCAATTTATAAAAAAAAGCCAGTGTAGTAAGTTATTTCTCACATCACCTTTAATTCATTGTACGCTGCTTTCAAACATAGGCTTTAAGTAGGGTGACCAGATGTCCTCTTTTTCCCGGGACAGTCCCGTATTTCAGCTCTATTTTTAGTGTGCCGACTTATTTTGAAAAAATCATGTTTTGTCCTGTATTTCAAAATTTCTTTACGACTGGGTGATCAGAGCGAGTAGTAGAAGTGTTCTGTCACGCGAGAACAGCCTAATCAAAGGTGACTAAGCTTGTCATAGAAAATAATTGCCATCCAATCACAATTCATTATCGATTAGCATGCAGTAAATGAAGCGGAATCACGCTGAATGAACAGAAGCGCTCTCTCGGCCGCACGATCCTAGTTCTCTCAAACCAGGCATACACTGTGCGATTTTCGTCCGATTTTGAGCCAAATTGATCATATGCACGATTACTTCCTGGTTTTAGATAAGCCAGCTCAGTCATTTCCAGTCAACTGTACTGTGCCGTAAGGGGAGCGCCCTTTGCTCGGTTTCTCTACATAACCCATTCACAATTTGGAGAAAAGATTTGTTTGTCTAAGAGGGCCAAACGTCCGCATATACCGTTTCAGGAATAACAAACGCGTATGTTAAATTTATGAATGAATGAATGAATGATGTATTTATATAGCGCTTTATTGTGTATTGTTGTACACCCAAAGCACTTTACAATCATGTGGGGGTCTCTCCTCAACCACCACCAGTGTGCAGCATCCACCTGGATGATGCGACGG
>NW_015555896.1:587166-587503 GCF_001515605.1 Sinocyclocheilus anshuiensis | reverse complement strand
CCCAAAGTGCTTTAAAATCATATGAGGGGTCTCTCCTCAACCACCACCAGTGTGCAGCATTCACTTGGATGATGTGACGACAGCCACAGTACAACGGCGCCAGTGCGCTTACCACACACCAGCTACAGGTGGAGAGGAGAGAAAGTCATAGAGTCAATCAAGTGGATGGGGATTATTAGGAGTCCATGATTGACAAGGACCAGTGGCGGCAATTTGGCCAGGACACCGGGGATACACCCCTACTCTTTACAAGAAGTGCCATGGACGCGAGTGAAATTTACACGAGTGAATCCATTAAAGGGTTAGTTCACCCAAAAATGAAAATTAGCCCATAAAT
>NW_015555896.1:582306-585606 GCF_001515605.1 Sinocyclocheilus anshuiensis | reverse complement strand
CATTAAACAGCTTGAAATATCAAAGACAATTTTTAATATAACTCCGACTGGATTCGTCTGAAAGAAGAAAGTCATATACACCTAGGATGACTTGAGGGTGAGTAATTTATGGGCTAATTTTCATTTTTGGGTGAACTAACCCTTTAAGTCATGCCCCGAGTCATTGCTATGATTGACAGCAACGGAATGATGTTAAAATAGAGCCGTGCATTAAGTGATTCAGACTAAATTCAGACTAACAAAACTAGGGGAGAGCGAGGCACAAAGTAACACTTTTTACACTTGTCTAGTACAAATATGTCGCTTTGTTTCATGATTACAGTGTATACGTTTTTCTTTATTTACCCTCAAAAAATGGAAGTGAAATGTGACAACATGCCCCGTAGGTGGGGTACATTGTAACATCTGAGGGGCACGTTGTAACATGACCATATACCAGCTTAAAATGTTATCTGATCGAATGAAAAAAACTATAAGACAAACTAAAATATTTTGTTAATAAAATAAAATAAATTTTTTCATCACTAATGTCATAGAATAGCACATTGTAACGCAGTGTTACAACATACCCCATCTGCGCAACTGGAGTTTAAAACCAGTTGCGGTCTTCTGCTAGTTAGCGAAGCATTACAAAAAACTATCTAAACTGATAAATAACAGATTGGAGTTTAAAATAATAGCAGATTTGTCTCATTTTAAATGATTAATAAAAACAGAGATGAAAAATTTACTTAAGCCAGAATTTTAATTTTACTATGGTAAAATAAATGTTCAAACCACATGTGTTACAACTAAACCCCCGTTACTTTGTGCATCGCACTCCCCTATATTATGTCACACTTCACACTTCTCTAGTAAGTTTCGTCTGTGTGTGAAGACAGTAGCGCAAATACGTGAATAAGTTAAATAAAATATCTCCTTTTGAAGTAGACTTTGAGCTTTGTAACTTTGCAGATCTTTTTTTATGCTCAAACAACAACTACAGACTAACTAAAGTTGAAAAAGTGAAAAAGCATAATAGGGCCCCTTTAAAAAAAACTATCTAAACTGATAAATATCAGATTGGAGATTAAAATAATAGCAGATTTGTCTCATTTTAAATGATTAATAAAAACAGAGATGAAAAATTTACTTAAGCCAGAATAAACATTTTACTACGGTAAAATAAATGTTCATATCTTCAAAATATTTTTGAATTTTTGCACACTTTTTTTTTCTATATAATGTTGATATGGTAACTAATAAATACTGTAAATTTTGTTATGCTAGCATGTGTTGAAATATTCAAACCATGTGTGCTACAACTAAACCCGCGCATTACTTTGTGCCCCGCACCAGCAGCAAGAAGTCTGTGTTGGATAAAACTTAAATGATGTAGTTATTAAATTAAATCTAAACATTTCAAAATATTGAATGCGTTATTTAATTGTTATACCAACTTTAATTTGTATTTGACTATATAGGTATTTAAATAATTCAGCATTATAGGCTGTTGTCTGGCCTTATTTATTTATTTCTTTAAATGACAAGTGACTTTGTGACTTCCTGCACTTGCTATACTTTATACTTCAGTGCCATAAAGTACTACATTTGTTATAATATTTATTTTATAATAAATCAAAAGACGTGAAAAAACTAGGGAGTTGAAATGGCAGCTGCAGCCAATGCGTGATCCTCTGCTGCCATCTCCTGGTTATAACGGTAATTTCCTTTTCATCTTAAAAAGTCTTTATTTTTCGCCAAGAGACACGTTTTTGGCACATTTCTTCTTGTCGTCTTCATGAATGAAAAGTGAGCCTTTAATAAAGTGAATTTTACTGCACAGAGCTGAGAAATAAATGCTTTAAAATTTTATAAGATTAAAAAAATGTGCTCGTGGCTATAAAGGTAAGATATTGATTATCGGGTCGTTTAAGAGATTAGCCTAACTGCCTAAACAGTTACGACAGCGTTTGTCAGCATTTAAATGTACAGTTACGTGTCTGGGTACTTTCCTGGGATTACCTTACTCTGCATATAAAATTATATATGTTCTTTAATAACATGAAACAGTATTAAATCTGCTATCATTATAAATGGTGTTGCAATTATTTTGCTTCTCAGTTTCTGATAAGAATGAGGCAGGAGAGGTTTCTGTGAGAGTCTCTACCTATATAGCACATATAAAATGAGCTTCACCGGAAGATTTCGAGCTGGCTTATCTTTATCCAGAAGTTCTAAATAGCACTCTGTGCATATGGTCAATTCTGACTCGTGCGACTCTTTTTTGAGTCGGGCCGAATTTCAGATTTGTCGTGCGTCGTTTGTCGTGCAGTGTACAGGGCATAGGCGGAAATCTGAGGGTTGTCCCTCCTAGAAATATGATTAAAAACCACGCAGTGCATTGTAAATAACAATGTTTTATACTTTAAATAATTGTGTAAGCAGTAAAACAACACAAACGGGGCAAAAATGCGTTTTAAATTTAGAAATATTTTGAGTCTCCCCCTCCCTTGCCTCAGTGCTTTGGTCCAAATGCCTGCTTTCCTCTTTTATATCACCTACACACACACAAGTCCGGTGAGAGAGAACAAAGCCAATAGTTGTGGAACTCCAGTAAGTAAGGCTGTCAAAGCTATTTTATTCGCTTAAACATCGGATGAAGTGATTGTTTTATCTTTAATACAGATGATGCCAATGTATTTTTTGATGAGTCTGCTATGATAGCAAATATAACGTTACCTGCTTGAGGGAAAGGGTTGCCAGGTTTTCATAAGAAAACCCGCCCAATTGCTACTCAAAACTAGCCCAAACTATCCGCGCTTCGAGTGGGTTCCCCAGTAAAAATCGCGTTCCGGGGGCTAAAATACACGTTATTGAGGTCGCTTCAACCCGCGGGCATGAAAAACAACCCGCGGCAACAGTGATAAAGTAGCCCAATTCCACGGGAAAAGCCCCCCAAAAAAACAGTTTGTGGCACGTCTGGCACTCCAGGACCTGAAATGGGTGTCAGATAAGGGAGACATACAAAATGTGCAGTGTTGGGGGACGCTCAGGACCAGGGTTGAGAAACACTGCTGTACATGAATGACTGCACCTCCAAAGACCCCTCTGTCAAGCTCCTGAAGTTTGCAGATGACACCAGTCATCGGCCTCACCCAGGATGGTGATGAGTCTTCATACAGACATGAGGTTGAGTAGCTAGCTGTCTGGTGCAGTCATAACAACCTGGAGCTTAACATGCTCAAAACAGTGGAGATGATTGTGGACTGCAGGAGAATTATGTGTGTGCACTGGAAGCTTCATTACAAAAAAAAAAAA
>NW_015555896.1:575234-581648 GCF_001515605.1 Sinocyclocheilus anshuiensis | reverse complement strand
AATAATTTCTAAACATTAAACATTGACTGTCAGTCTTTATTCACCTGTTTCTCGTTGTTTCTCATTAAAATTCATTAAAGTAAATAGTGTAAATTACATCGCTAATGTCATAGAATAGCACATTGTAACGCAGTGTTACAACATACCCCATCTGCGCAACTGGAGTTTAAAACCAGTTGCGGTCTTCTGCTAGTTAGCGAAGCATTACAAAAAACTATCTAAACTGATAAATAACAGATTGGAGATTAAAATAATAGCAGATTTGTCTCATTTTAAATGATTAATAAAAACAGAGATGAAAAATTTACTTAAGCCAGAATAAACATTTTACTACGGTAAAATAAATGTTCATATCTTCAAAATATTTTTGAATTTTTGCACACTTTTTTTTTCTATATAATGTTGATATGGTAACTAATAAATACTGTAAATTTTGTTATGCTAGCATGTGTTGAAATATTCAAACCATGTGTGCTACAACTAAACCCGCGCATTACTTTGTGCCCCGCACCAGCAGCAAGAAGTCTGTGTTGGATAAAACTTAAATGATGTAGTTATTAAATTAAATCTAAACATTTCAAAATATTGAATGCGTTATTTAATTGTTATACCAACTTTAATTTGTATTTGACTATATAGGTATTTAAATAATTCAGCATTATAGGCTGTTGTCTGGCCTTATTTATTTATTTCTTTAAATGACAAGTGACTTTGTGACTTCCTGCACTTGCTATACTTTATACTTCAGTGCCATAAAGTACTACATTTGTTATAATATTTATTTTATAATAAATCAAAAGACGTGAAAAAACTAGGGAGTTGAAATGGCAGCTGCAGCCAATGCGTGATCCTCTGCTGCCATCTCCTGGTTATAACGGTAATTTCCTTTTCATCTTAAAAAGTCTTTATTTTTCGCCAAGAGACACGTTTTTGGCACATTTCTTCTTGTCGTCTTCATGAATGAAAAGTGAGCCTTTAATAAAGTGAATTTTACTGCACAGAGCTGAGAAATAAATGCTTTAAAATTTTATAAGATTAAAAAAATGTGCTCGTGGCTATAAAGGTAAGATATTGATTATCGGGTCGTTTAAGAGATTAGCCTAACTGCCTAAACAGTTACGACAGCGTTTGTCAGCATTTAAATGTACAGTTACGTGTCTGGGTACTTTCCTGGGATTACCTTACTCTGCATATAAAATTATATATGTTCTTTAATAACATGAAACAGTATTAAATCTGCTATCATTATAAATGGTGTTGCAATTATTTTGCTTCTCAGTTTCTGATAAGAATGAGGCAGGAGAGGTTTCTGTGAGAGTCTCTACCTATATAGCACATATAAAATGAGCTTCACCGGAAGATTTCGAGCTGGCTTATCTTTATCCAGAAGTTCTAAATAGCACTCTGTGCATATGGTCAATTCTGACTCGTGCGACTCTTTTTTGAGTCGGGCCGAATTTCAGATTTGTCGTGCGTCGTTTGTCGTGCAGTGTACAGGGCATAGGCGGAAATCTGAGGGTTGTCCCTCCTAGAAATATGATTAAAAACCACGCAGTGCATTGTAAATAACAATGTTTTATACTTTAAATAATTGTGTAAGCAGTAAAACAACACAAACGGGGCAAAAATGCGTTTTAAATTTAGAAATATTTTGAGTCTCCCCCTCCCTTGCCTCAGTGCTTTGGTCCAAATGCCTGCTTTCCTCTTTTATATCACCTACACACACACAAGTCCGGTGAGAGAGAACAAAGCCAATAGTTGTGGAACTCCAGTAAGTAAGGCTGTCAAAGCTATTTTATTCGCTTAAACATCGGATGAAGTGATTGTTTTATCTTTAATACAGATGATGCCAATGTATTTTTTGATGAGTCTGCTATGATAGCAAATATAACGTTACCTGCTTGAGGGAAAGGGTTGCCAGGTTTTCATAAGAAAACCCGCCCAATTGCTACTCAAAACTAGCCCAAACTATCCGCGCTTCGAGTGGGTTCCCCAGTAAAAATCGCGTTCCGGGGGCTAAAATACACGTTATTGAGGTCGCTTCAACCCGCGGGCATGAAAAACAACCCGCGGCAACAGTGATAAAGTAGCCCAATTCCACGGGAAAAGCCCCCCAAAAAAACAGTTTGTGGCACGTCTGGCACTCCAGGACCTGAAATGGGTGTCAGATAAGGGAGACATACAAAATGTGCAGTGTTGGGGGACGCTCAGGACCAGGGTTGAGAAACACTGCTGTACATGAATGACTGCACCTCCAAAGACCCCTCTGTCAAGCTCCTGAAGTTTGCAGATGACACCAGTCATCGGCCTCACCCAGGATGGTGATGAGTCTTCATACAGACATGAGGTTGAGTAGCTAGCTGTCTGGTGCAGTCATAACAACCTGGAGCTTAACATGCTCAAAACAGTGGAGATGACTGTGGACTGCAGGAAAATTATATGTGTGCACTGGAAGCTTCATTACAAAAAAAAAAAATAAAAAAAAATTGGCAATTCTGATTCTTAGAACTATGTATACAGTACTATATATACTTTATACTTAAATATTTTGAAGGTTTAGTACAAAGGAATACTTTGAGGGTTTAGTATTTAGTACAAGTTGAGCTCAGTCAACAACAATACTGATCAATAAAATTAATTTCCAAAAAAATCTCTGAATGGGGTCAATTTGTAAATGTTAACATACTAACTGTTTGTTAAGAATATTTAATTCGTATTTTCTGAAGAATCTGACTTATAGCACTCTGTCTCTAAGCTCGTGTGAATGTGGGTATAGCGATCATCACAGAAGCTCCAGACCTTACATGGTTTGGCTTCAGAGGAGCTGTAAACATGTCTGTGGGAATTCCTCATTTGTGATGGATATGCCATGACATTGCTGGAAGAAGTAAGACTTCAATTTAGTCTCAACTGCAATGATGAGTTATAATAAAAAATATAATTGTAAAAAGTTTTATAATGATGGAATAATTCACTAATAAAGCTTTCTTACACAGAAATGAGAAACTAAGGCCGCATTTACACTGCATGGTTCAAGTGACCCAATTCTGATTTTTTTCCTCCCATGTGGCACAGATCGGATATGTATGGAAGCCCGTTTCTGCCACTGAATAAAAAATAAAAGGTTATTGCAACATTTTATCTCACAATTCAGATTTTTTTTTTTCCCGCAATTGTGAGTTTACATCTTGCAATTCTGACATTTTTTTCTCAGAATTCTGATATAAACTCACAATTTGCGAGTTATAAAGTCAGAATTGTAAGATATAAACTCGCAATTCTGAGAACAGAACAGTCTCCCCCCCCCTCAAAATTGGAGCTTATAACTCGCAATTGCAAAAAGTCAGAATTGCAAGAATTCTCATCTCGCAATTTTGACTTTTCTTGCAATTCTGACTTTCTCGCAATTGCGACTTTTTAATCACACAATTCTGACTTTTTTTCTCGCAATTGCAAATGTATATCTCACAATTCTGAGAAAAAAGTCAGAATTGCGAGTTTGTATCACGCAATTCTGAGAAAAAAAGTCAAAATTGTGAGATAAAAAGTCGCAATAAACTTTATTTTTTCTTTTTTATTCAGTGGCGGAAACGGGCTTCCATAGATATGGCCCACGACCGTGTAAGCAAGAAAAAAATCACATGGATTCTCTGATCGGTTTCAGGCCCCATTAAAGGCACAATATGTAATTTTTTGCCACTAGAGGGCGAGTATTCAAAACAAACAAAGAAACAAAGGCATAGTTAGATGACGCCGTGACTGAGTGTGGAATCATGGGAGTTGTCGTCCTCATCCCCATAGCCGAAGCCATCCAATGGGACTCGGGCAGAAATTATGTTCATGGATGAGTTAATGTATTAAAGATTTATTAACGTCATAGTATGAAGCAGAGTGAGGCAGAAAGCCGTCGAAGCAAAACGAGGCCGCTGTACTAGCACGACACACGGCTCGAAAGCAGCGGAGCTTTTAGATACATTTGTTCTGTTATATAATGCTATTCTGTGCGGTCGTCACCTGTCTAATAAAATGCATAGCATATTAAAGCGTCTTTGGTGTTTCCATATTTTCTACTAAACAAAACTCGGAAATCGAGGGGTTATGACGTCATTGGCAGGCGACACAATGACACTATGGACACGGTCCGTGTCATTGTGAGGGTGTATGACGTCAAAAAAAAAACACATTTGTATTTACATATACCATTCAGTGGGTTGTTACATAAGTGTAGTTTACACAAACATTAGAGCTGTAGATACTATGTACCAATGTGTACTTACACTGTGGTTACATACTATATACACATCTAGTTACTATGTAAGTACACAGGTATTAGGGCCACTTAAAGGGGTCATATGATGCGATTTAAATTTTTCCTTTCTCTTTGGAGTGTTACAAGCTCTTGGTGCATAAAGAAGATCTGTAAAGTTGCAAACACTAAAGTCTCAAAACCAAAGAGATATTCTTTATAAAAGTTAAGAGTTAATCAAGCCTACCTAAAACGGCTCGTTCTAACACGCCCCCATATACCTATGTCACGATCTGGGAAGATTTGCATAACGCCGCCCAAATGTTCACGCAAAGAAAGGAGGCGTAACTTTTATTGTCACTGTAGTATTGTTGACGCTGCAGCCATGTCCTGAAGACGCTGTAGCGAATCAGCTCATGGGGAAATATGAATAATTAATCATAACTAGTTATAATTAATTATAAATATTTAGATCCGCTGTAGATATTTACTTGACCTCTCAGGGTCAACTGTCTGTCATTTTTCAGACCGATGAGCTTTGTAAAAATCGACGCGTTTCAAAAAGGCGGGGCATAGAGGAGAAACAATAATGTACAGTATGTGGAAAATAATGTGTTTTTTGAACTTTAAACCGCATAAACACATTTCATTACACCAAATACACAAAATAATGTTCTTTTTAGCAACATCATATGACCCCTTTAATATAAAGTGGGACCATTTTGTTCATTTGTGTTAAATAAAAGGCGATCTGACGCTGAAATGTGTTACTTTTGAAATCACGCTGAGTGTTTGTTGCTGCTGTTGTCAGTGACGGTGGCCTGTGCAAAGACGAGTGCTTCAGTCCCGCTGTGTAGACTCTCCCCATTCATTCCATTAATGCACAAAATAAAATGCGCACAAACATGTCCCTGCCCTTGATATACAATCACTGATAAACGCATTTGGTTTTAATGAGTAAAAAAACCCAGAAGCTGTGATATGCTGTGAGTATCATTCAAGCTTGCAGCGGAGCTGCGTACATAATCCCTGTCCTGAAGAATTTGTACTATATAATTATTTTGATGTATAGATGTAACTATTGCATTAAAACATTTTTATATGAATTCCATGTCAATAAATTAAACTCAGTGTACTATTAAAATTGATTTGTGATGTCATATATGCTATTTTTAGGTTGTTTCACCAAGTGCAGTGTAAAATGCACACGTTTGTTATTGTCCTATATTGACAGACTATTTTACTGTTTGACACTGTAAAGCTGCTTTGACACAGTCTGTATTGTATAAAGTAGGGATGTACCAATACCGATACTGGTATCGGTATCGGGCCCGATACTGAGCTCCTGTACTCGTACTTGTACTCGTTAAAATGCCCCGATACCAAAGCCGATACCACACAGCATGTGATAAGTGCCATATTCTGACAAAGAAACACCGACAACAGACAGCAGAATGGCGTTATTAGAGATTAAAGATGTCTACGAAGTATATGTATGCAATGAATATAAAAGATTCAGTATTAATGCCTGTATAGCTGATGTGCGCGAGCTGGTAAGCAAATCACGCTGAGTGGATTGAGCGCGCAGCGGCGCAGATGCGCGAGCTTGTCGAGTGAATATATCTTTCTCACAGACATCACTGGACTACTTTGTAGTCGGTCGGATATGTCAAAAAGAAGTAAGTAAAACAATGCACAAGTTACTTAATGGTAGGGAGGGAGGGAGAGAGAGCGAGAGAGCGCGCTTCTGTTATGTGATCTTTATTGATGCTCGCTCACTTAGCACTCACCATTTGGATTAAAACTAAATCGTAAATATAAGACAATTTATAAGGGCATTCACTATAAACGTCATTTATTTTCACCCTTAAGCATACACGACTTTCTGGCGAAAGTGAAACTAACAGCCTGTGTGAAATGCGCTAGGCTGTACTGTACTTGTCCCTCTCATTCTACCCCAGTACAAATACGTGTGCGCGTTGCGCGTGTTTTGCTTGCTTCATGAGTGTTTCTGCATTATATGAGTGGCTTTGGAAAATAAATCGCTGCACGTTTCAGATGAAAAAAACGCGACTTCTATTTATGAAAATATCACAGTTAGGAGATTTATAGCGAGTGGTTCCCTGCATTTTTACAGCAAATCGCGTGATTACAGTACTAAGCCGCTG
>NW_015555896.1:561510-574668 GCF_001515605.1 Sinocyclocheilus anshuiensis | reverse complement strand
TACCATTTTCTAAACTATAGCGAATAAACTGTGATAATGTGAGAAATGTTGAAGGTGTCTGAATAAATGTTGGTTTTACTGTATTTATTTGATAAATGAAGTTAACCGACTAACATTACACATACCCTTTTGGTTTCTGTACCCAATATTTGAAAAATGTACAAATGCAATGAAAATATTGGTATCGGTACTTGGTATCGGCAAGTACCAAAAATAAAAGTATCGGTATCGGGCGAGTAGACTTTTCCCAAACTATAATTCCTGACTACATGTAATTTCATTGTCTAA
Organism: Sinocyclocheilus anshuiensis; assembly: GCF_001515605.1. Classification (NCBI taxonomy): domain Eukaryota; kingdom Metazoa; phylum Chordata; class Actinopteri; order Cypriniformes; family Cyprinidae; genus Sinocyclocheilus; species Sinocyclocheilus anshuiensis. Next base: position 574,380 of record NW_015555896.1, on the reverse strand, counting down.
ATGTCTCACGCAGCCAGAATGTTAATATATATTATAATAATATAATATAATATAATATAATAAATATTCGGGGAAGTCGTGGCCTAATGGTTAGAGTCTGACTCGTAACCCAAAGGTTGCGAGTTCGAGTCTCAGGTCCGGCAGTAATTGTAGGTGGGCTGTGTGTGTGCACTTAGGATGGGTTAAATGCAGAGCACTAATTCCTAGTATGGGTAACCATACTTGGCTACATGTCACGTCACTTTCACTTATAAAACCACAAGATATAAAAGTAGAACGAGTGTTAACACTATGTTATTAGAGTCTATTAATGTTTGGCACAAAGGTGTTACTGTTCAAGTCTCAGTGTTCAGATCAGTACGTTCAATCATGGGTCATTGACCTTCACACATATTTTTATTATACTGTGTTTTAAATTAAATACAAAAAAATACAAATAACAAAACCCACGTTATTTTACTCTCCTCACACTCTCCTCACACTCCTCAGTCACACATATGGGAGGCCCTTTGTCTCTCAGGTGTGAATCAGGTGAATCAGGTGTCACGCCCTCGCATACACCTTTCTAACACAAATCATGTCTTACAAAAGTTAAATCAATATATTGTTTTCTGTGAACGTGTGAACAGGATACTTTTCACATCATTTTGTAGCAACTCTAGTCTACCACATCCATATATATGAACAAATATTCTGTATGTGTTTTATGGCCTTATTTCAGTGACTTAAAAAATTTAGTTTTTCACTAACCACGCATAAACATTGTTTTCTCAAAAACACAAACATGCACATTCATGCTGCTCACATATTATTGTAGCCCAGTTTGTGCTGATTAATGTTTTATCAGATTAAGCCATTAATATGTTTTTAAGATACTGATAAAAACACAAATGTCAGGGCATGTCAAAACTTCTCCAGGGCCCCAAAACACCCCCAGACGGTTAAGTTCATCTCAGAGATGAGAGACTGGCTCAAGCTCTACAGAGAACAAGTGAGGGAAAACCTACAACAGGCACAAGCAGTACAGAAGAGATGGTATGATCAACAGGCAAGATTTTGTCAGCTACAACCAGGGTAGAAGGTGATAATACTCTTACCCACCTCCACAAATAAGTTGTTGGCCAAGTGGCAAGGACCGTATAACGTGGTAAGAAGATGGGACCAGTGACCTATGAGACACACCACCCTCACCAGATGTACTGATGATAAGGAAGGTGGATGATGAGGAAGAGGATGAACCCGCTGCTCCAGAGGTGAGACCCCAGAGACACCCAGCAATGGTAAAATTGGACTATATGAATGAACCCAAAAGGGCTGAGATGCAAGACCTGTTCCATCAGAGGCCTGGGTGGACAGAACTGATACCCCACAACATTCACCTTACATATACAACCCCCTCACAACAGCAACCTTAACAAATACCTGACAAAATTGTCAAACCCTTGAAGATGGAAATTGAGATGATGAAGCAGCTGGGAGCAATGCAAGCCTCAAACAGTGAATGGAGTAGCACCCTCGTCATCGTCACGAAAAAGGATGGATCTTTACGTGTCTGTGTTGACTTCCGCAAGCTTAATGCCCAGTCAAAGTTTGATGCCTACCCTATGCCGAGGACCGACGATCTGCTGGAGCGGATAGGATGGGCCCAGTACATCACCACCATGGACCTGTGTAAGGGGTACTAGCAGGTGCCCCTTGATCTGAACCCCAAACCCTACACTGCATTCAGGACACTGGTAGGACTGTTTCAGTTTATGGTCCTACCCTTTGGGGTGCACAGGGCACCTGCTTCTTTTCAGTGACTTGTGGATCGAGTTTTCCAGGGCTGTGAAGTGTGGTCTGTGACATACTTGGACAATGTAGTGATCTACTGCAACACGTGGGGAGACCACCTGGAACACCTACGACAGACTCTGGAGAAGATCAGATGTTTTTTTTTTTTGTTTTTGTTTTTTTTCAAAGTCTGCAAATTAGTATAAATATTTAGGTATAATACATGATTCACAACCCACAATCAAAAAACAAGTTTAAAAGGTTTTAAAAGTTCACTGAATGTGAAAACAGTGAGCTACTGTTGGTAAAGGGTCAGTTACGTCAGTGTCATGTTGTGGGCAAAAATGTCCATTGCCTATTACCTATAGCAGGGATAGGCAATGTTGTTCCTGGAGTGCCGCTGTCCTGCAGAGTTTAGCTCCAACCCTAATCAAACACACCTGAACAAGCTAATCAATGTCTTCAGGAATACTAAGGCTACGGGCAAGTGAGATTTTTTTTCTCATGTTTTTTATTTATTTTTTTGGTTCGAGCTAAACTCTGCAGGACAGCGGCACTCCAGGAACACCATAGCCTATTCCTGACCTATAGTTTACCTATAATGTAGCTCAGGGTTAGGGTTCAAGTTGAGCTCAGTCAACAGCATAACGTTGATTACAACAAAATTAATTTCCCAATTTAACAAATCAATACACAAAGTCTCAATTTTCATATTCTAACAGCAAAAGCTACATACACGCATGCATCTCTTATTTATTTGTCCTTTATCTAACCAGGTAAAACTTTCTGAGATTAAAAATCTCTTTTACAGAAGTGATCTGGCCAAGATGCAAACGATTTTAATGATGCAAAAGATTTTAAAGATTTAAAAAATCTTATATTTTGTAGTTTCATATAACAGTTGATGCAGATGACAAGAAGTAACACAAATAATATCATCTTACTATCAGTGTTAGGCTACTGACACCACAAGCTGAGAAAAAAGGCTTACAGTCAGCTCAATGTCTCCACCCACAAGCTGATCAATGTCTTCAGGATTACTAAAGCTACAGGCAAGGGAGATATTTTTTCCTTAAGGTTTTTTTTGTTTTTTTTTTGATTCGAGCTAAACTCTGCAGGACAGCGGCAGGAACGACATAGCCTATCCCTGAGCTATAGTTGACCTATAATGTAGTTCAGGGTTAGGGTTCAAGTTGAGCTCAGTCAACAGCATAACGTTGATCACATGGGCGTCGCTAGGGCATTTTTAGGGGGCTATAGCCCCCCTAAAATGATTACTCACCCCCCCCCAAAAATGTTGCGATTAGCTCCATAAGCTGTACACAAATTCATGATCGCCTCAGTCCCCTTTAAATTTCTTAAGGCTGATTTATACTTCTGCGTTGGACCTACGCCGTAGGCTATGCGTCAGTTTTCATTTATACTTCTGCGTCGTGGTCCGCGTCAACGTGCAGTACACATGCAAACCGCTAGTCTGCAGTGTCCACGGGCATGTTGCTGGTGTAACCCGTAGTAACACGGCAAAAGCCGAAGAAGAAGCGGCTTGTCGGAGAAGCATTATAGCCGTGACGGCGGCAAATAAATATCAAATCATTAAATCATTATTTAAAACTACAAAAAGGAGACAACAACGGAACAGGAGATGATGGCATTCTTTCAATCTGCACAAGGACTTGTACCACGGCAGATCAACATTGTTTGTTGCGGACAACTACTGATGTATAATGCTATGTAGTATAATAAATGATAAGACACTTGTTCTTTGCTTTGTTTTATTTTATATAAGAAGATGTCACATTAAAATATATTAAAGTGCACATAAACACACACACTATGGGTGTGCGTCTATGCGTAAGCTACGGCGTAGGTCCGACGCAGAAGTATAAATCAGCCTTTATGATAACAGCGGCAGACATCGGCTCCTCCCCGTCTTTCAGTGCGTTCTTTATCCACAGAGCGAGAAACAGAGGACAAGGTGTGTGTTTATCGATAGATTGTTATAATATCTGCATCTGTGCAGTTCTTTGTCATAAAGACAGTTTACAAAATATCATGGGGGAGCAATCGGTTTTCCATCTCCTGTAAAGTTTTCGCTGTGTTCACCCCTCATCACACCACAGATGTTTTCTCTAGCGAAAATGAAGCCCTTATACATAGGCTATATAAAAACATACTATATATAAAACGATCATGTTGCCATTTTTATTTGAAAATTTTACTTTTAATATAAAACATGTTAGTTACAGTGCATATGGCAAATAGGTTTGCATACTTTAGCTAAAGAAAGAGGGTTGTACTAGAAATGCAAACAGTAACATTTTGTTTGTACAGTAAACAGGTGTGTGTGTGTGTGTGTGTGTACCTACTTAACCATATTTTGGGGACAAATTTGTACCCAAAAGTGAGCTAAACATGACAAAATGTCCAAAAACCTCCCTTTGGGAATGTCCTCATTTGTAAAACTGGTATAAACATAAAGTAAACAAAGTTTTTTTTAAATTGTAAAAATGCAGAAAGTTTCCTGTAAGGGGTAAGTTTAGGTGTAGGGTGACAGAATATACAGTTTGTACAGTATAAAAACCATTGCGCCTATGGAATGTCCCCATTTAGATAGCTAAGTAAACGTGTGTGTGTGTGTGTGTGTGAGAGAGAGAGAGATCAGGATTCAGGAAGACTTGTATGGCTTATTCAGTACTCAAATGTTATACCTAACTATGCAGTACAGTGGAATACAATAAGTTGCAAAATGCAATAAGTTTACCACCTTACCCTATTAGTCAATAATTTTTTTATTTTATTTATATGTTTACTATAATTTTTTATTATTATACCCTCATTGGGGGCTAACCCCCCCAAATCGAAAATCTTAGAATCGCCCCTGGTTGATCACAACAAAATGAATTTCCAAATTAAACAAATCAATACACAAAGTCTCAATTTTCATATTCTGACAGCAAAAGCTACATACACATGCATCTCTTATTTATTTGTCCTTTATCTAACCAGGTAAAACTTTCTGAGATTAAAAATCTCTTTTACAAAAGTGACTTGGCCAAGATGCAAACGATGCAAAGTTTCATATAACAGTTTATGCAGATGACAAGAAGTAACACAAATAATATCATCTTACTATCAGTGTTACTGACACCACAAGCTGAGAAAAAAGGCTTACAGGCAGCTCAATGTCTCCACCCACAAGCTAATCAATGTCTTCAGGATTACTAAAGCTACAGGCAAGTTAGTTTTTTTTCTCATGTTTTATTATTTTTTTTTGGGTTCGAGCTAAACTCTGCAGTACAGCGGCAGGAACGTCAGCCTATTCCTGGCCTATAGTTTACCTATAATGTAGTTCAGGGTTAGGGTTCAAGTTGAGCTCAGTCAACAGCATAACGTTGATCACATGGGCGTCGCTAGGCCATTTTTAGGGGGCTATAGCCCCCCTAAAATGATTACTTAGCCCCACTAAAAATTTAGCGATTACCTCCATAAACTGTACACAAATTCGTGATCGCCTCAGTCCCCTTTAAATTTCATATGAAAACGGCGGCAGAATTCGACTCCTCCCCGTCTTTCAGCGTGTTCTTCATTCCGCAGAGGCGCAGAGCGAGAAACAGAGGACAAGGTGTGTGTTTATCGATAGATTGTTATAATATCTGCATCTGTGCAGTTCTTTGTCATAAAGACAGTTTACAAAATATCATGGGGGAGCAATCGGTTTTCCATCTCCTGTAAAGTTTTCGCTGCGTTCACCCCTTATCACACCACAGCTGTTTTCTCTTCGCAGACACAGGACTTGACTGGGATAAGTGGCTACCCTTTGTCCTGTGTGCATACAGGGAACTACCTCAAGCCTCGACTGGTTTCTCCCCCTTTGAGTTTCTGTATGTATGGCAAGTTCAAGGCCCATTGGACCTGCTGAAGAAAGCCTGGATGACGCCAGCAGCTAATACAGAGGAGAACAGCATCGTCAACCCCCTGGGGTCGAAGCCTGCATCGGTGCGGTCTGTCTCGTATTTTCTTGATGACCACGAAAAGAACTAAAAATACGCCGTTATTTTTGATCATACAGATAAAAATAAGGTATCGTTTGAAACTGCAAAGGGTCTACTTTTATTTGTGTACAGTATAGTCATAATAACAACAAAACAGTGTGCTTTTGTAATAAACAGGGTGTGTTCTCTGCCGTCTCGGTCTCTGTCACTTCTCTTCACAGACAAGTAAATAAAACAACCTGAATCTCCGCGAATACTTGCTTCAAAAACATGAGAAATATATGTATAGAAAGTTTGAAATGTCTACTTTTAAATGAAGTAATTCACATCCAAAACAAATATTCTCTGATAAAGTAATCCGTATGAAACCAACGTGATGTCTAGTTTTTCCCATTTCAACTCATTATCTCTAATGCGATCACACACCCATCAGCCGATCACACTTCAAATTCTAAACATCCACGTGAGATGCGCGGACATGTAAACGCCCATCACCTCCGTAAACAAAGTGAAGAGCTCATCCCGGCTACTTTTTGATTCTGGAAGACGACGCGCTGAGAGGAATAACCCAGAATTTACCTCAGAAGAAGAACACAACACGATGCATCGCGCAGCTTGATCCAGTGGAGGAGATCATGAGCCTAAGATTACTTGCATGTGTTGTTATTGTGTTATTGGAACATAACTTGTACACATTTTACTAGTTAGACTTTTCCCAATAGTTGGGGAAGTCGTGGCCTAATGGTTAGAGAGTCGGACTCGTAACCCAAAGGTTGAGAGTTCGAGTCTCAGGTCCGGCAGGAATTGTAGGTGGGGGGAGTATGTACAGTATGTTCAGAATGTACAGCGCTCTCTTCCACCTTCAATACCACGACCAAGGTGCCCTTGAGCAAGGCACCGAACCCCCAACTCAGGGGTTGTGTGTTTCATTCATACTCGAAGCCGGAGGGCGCTCTCGCACAGAAAGTGATACGAGGAAATTCCTAATATGGACAAAAGCGTCCATCTATCGCTGTATGAAAACAGTTGTTTTCACAGAAAACAGAAACGTTTGTCTATACCACTATCAAAATCAGACAGAACTGGGATTCTCAAGCATTCCCCCAAACTGCCATTGATAGGACAGATTAATTAAATAGTTCTTTTTCAGTATTAAATAAATTATGAATATACTTTAAGGGCAAGGAAGTGCTGTTTGGTGCTAGAAGCACAAAAGTGACAATATTCACCTATTTTATTTATTTATTTATTTGTCCTTTATTTAACCAGGTAAAACTTTCTGAGATTAAAAATCTCTTTTACAGAAGTGACCTGTCCAAGATGTAAACAATTTTAATGATTCAAAAGATTTTAAAGATTTAAAAAATATTATATTTTGTAGTTTCATATAACAGTTGATGCAGAAGACAAGAAGTAACACAAATAATATCATCTTACTATCAGTGTTACTGACACCACAAGCTGAGAAAAAAGGCTTACAGGCAGCTCAATGTCTCCACCCACAAGCTAATCAATGTCTTCAGGATTACTAAGGCTACAGGCAAGTGAGAATTTTTTTCTCATGTTTTTTTTTTTTTGGTTCGAGCTAAACTCTGCAGTACAGCGGCAGGAACGTCAGCCTATTCCTGACCTGTAGTTGACCTATAATGTAGTTCAGGGTTAGGGTTCAAGTTGAGCTCAGTCAACAGCATAACGTTGATCACATGGGCGTCGCTAGGGCATTTTTAGGGGGCTATAGCCCCCCTAAAATGATTACTCAGCCCACCTAAAAATTTTGCGAATTAGCTCCATAAACTGTACACGAATACGTGATCGCCTCAGTCCCCTTTAAATTTCATATGAAAACGGCGGCAGACTTCGGCTCCTCCCCGTCTTTCAGCGTGTTCTTCATTCCGCAGAGCGAGAAACAGAGGACAAGGTGTGTGTTTATAGATAGATTGTTATAATATCTGCATCTGTGCAGTTCTTTGTCTGCAATAAGTTTAGTTTACCACCGTACCCTATTAGTCAATCATTTTTTATTTCATTTATATGTTTACTATTATTTTTTATTATTATACCCTCATTGGGGGCTGAGCCCCCTTAAAACGAAAATCTTAAAAATCGCCCCTGGTTGATCACAACAAAATTAATTTCCAAATTAAACAAATCAATACACAAAGTCTCAATTTTCATATTCCGACTGCAAAAGCTACATACACACATGCATCTCTTATTTATTTGTCCTTTATTTAACCAGGTAAAACTTTCTGAGATTAAAAATCTCTTTTACAGAAGTGACCTGTCCAAGATGTAAACAATTTTAATGATTCAAAAGATTTTAAAGATTTAAAAAATATTATATTTTGTAGTTTCATATAACAGTTGATGCAGAAGACAAGAAGTAACACAAATAATATCTTCTTACTATCAGTGTTACTGACACCACAAGCTGAGAAAAAAGGCTTACAGGCAGCTCAATGTCTCCACCCATCCTTATATTTATATATTGTTCGTCAGTAAGAGCCTACTGATTGTCTTCATGATGACTATCATCTCTCTGCTCCTGCTGGCCTCTCTGCTGCCACACCTGACCTTCACTGGTGAGACTGACTATATAACAGCATATTATATTAATTGGTATCTGCTGAATAAGCTGACTGACAGCAGTCTCTCTCTTTCAGCTCATGTGGATGTTGGTATAGTGAACGGCACAGAAGCAAAACCCCACTCCAGACCGTTCATGGTTTCACTTCAGAAGAACTGGCGACATATCTGTGGTGGATTCCTCATCTCTGATAGATTTGTTATGACCGCTGCACATTGCTGGAAGTAAGACTTCAATTTAGTCTGAACTGCAATTATTAAAGTTATTAATCATAATATCATAATTAAAAAAAAAACTTCTATAATGATGGTATTGTTCATTATACTAATAAGACTTTCTTACACAGAAATGAGAAACTAACAGCTGTGGTTGGTGCACATGACCTAAGACAGAATGAAGGGTCTGTCCGCATTGGTGTGAAGTCCTACCACATGCATCCAGACTTCAACATGCACACTTTGCAGAACGACATTATGCTTTTGAGGGTAACAGTAGTTCAAATATCTGTTATTAAACAATTAGTCCGACTGTCTTTTAATGATGATAATGTTTTTGTATTACAGCTAGAGAAAGAAGTCGAACAAAACAAGAATGTCATGAAAATATCCTTACAAACAAAGAAAGACATTGAAGCTGTTTCTGTTTGCCGTGTTGCCGGCTGGGGAAGACTGAGTTTTAAAGGGAAAAAGAGTTTTCGTCTCATGGAAGCAGATGTGAAGATCATGAATAACACTGAATGCAAAAAAAAATGGAAAGACAAATTCTCAGCCTCAGAGATGATGTGTGTCCACGGCAATGGAGGAAGCTGCAGTGTATGTAAAAACATTATTGAATTTAGACAATCATTAGTGAGAAGTACTGTATCATTTCAGTCATGTGTTGATCTGTGTTCCTTCACAGGAGGATGGAGGAGGTCCTTTGGTTTGTAAAGACACTGCAGTCGGGGTCACTTCCTTTGGTGACCCAAAAATCTGCAATAGTCACGAACGACCTGAAGTTTATATAAAGATTTCACCATATATTGAATGGATCTGCTCCGTTATTGCAAATGTTGAGTGATTTTTGCAATGAAACAGAATGAAGTATTTGTTTAAATGTTCAATAAACAAACTATGTGTCACACATCAATTGTAAGTGGTGCTTATTATTGCAGCACTATAAAATAATAGTAGTCTACTGATGTCAAATAAATGCTTGATAATGATAATCATGATTGTCAGCATAGAAACTGAAGTGAAATGTCTAAACTTATCAATGCTCTTCTTTCTACAATGTTCATAAAATGTGTTTGGAGACTTTCTGACACTGAAGTGTTTAAAATTGAATGAATGTCATTGTATTAGATGTATTAGATGCAAAATATCACACCACTAGACTACTAGACACTAGACCTAACATAGATACTAGACACAAGAAAGTGTCCAAACATATTTGTCTTTCTTTTGGACAGTATACCTATAATATTATAACCGAAAATTTAGCAAGCTTATTTTAAATTATTTTGTGTAATAACGTGTTTTTGTGCTCAAATAAATACATAAATAAACAAAATAGGCAAGCAAGCATGACAGCCACTTAGTTTGGTATTTTGTTACATAATGCAAAGACATTAATACGCATTTTTTAACTGGGTCACTGAATGTGAAAACAGCTACAGTTGGTAAAGGGGCGGTCATGTCAGTGACATTTTGTGGGCAAAAACATCCATTGTCTATTAATGTTATGCTTGATGGTAATCGAAAATGAAGGCGAGAGGATCTAAATGCAGATGAGCTTTATTGAAGGAATTAACAGGAACCAGAACGACAGAAACTATGAACAGAAGGAAACCAAACATGTAACAGCCAGAGCATGAACACGACCAGACAAAGGACCAGGGCTGAACATTGTAAACAATATTATTAAAGTAATGTTTTACAATATGCACACTTGTCGAAGTCAAAGATTTGATAGGATGAGCCTGATTCGACTACCAATCTCACAGTCGAATATTTGCAGAGGTGTTACTAAACGAGGATCATGCCATTTTGGCTATACAGGGGTGCTCAATGTCTGATTTCAACTACCGGTTTTCTCCCAATAAGTTAATATACAGCCTATTATGATAATGCTGTAAATAAAAATGTGAATAGAAAGAAGCTTTTGATAAATATTTTTAACGTGCATGAATAAATCCAACCACCCCTGTGACAGATTTAAAGGGCACCTATTATGCCCCTTTTTACAATATGTAATATTGCTATTGGGTGTCCCCAGAATGTGTCTATGAAGTTTCACAGACACATTCAGCACAGTGCACATAAGAGGGAAATATTTTTGTTTCACAATTAATTGACAAATACAGTGATGTGTTCAGCTTGCCTGTGGAATCTCTGCCTGGTGAGGTCCATTTTGAGCTGGATCCCAATGTTTCACCAGTACAGTGTGCCCTCCAGAATATTCCTATGAAAGCAGCTATCAAAGCCCAACTGAATGCTGTGTATCAGGCATTGGGTCTTGCATCTTGTTACAGAGATGACTGATTGGATCAGCAACAAGATGATTGTATCAAAAAAAAAAAAAAATGTTTGGACCTAAAGTTCCTGAACAAAGCTCTGAAACACTCTCACCATACAATGCCACCTTTGGAAGTTGTGATATACAAACTTCCTAAAGCAAGGATTTTCACCTTGGGTGATGCCAAACATGCCTTCTTACAGTGCAAGCTGGACCAGGAGAGCAGCTTCATGACCACATTCTAGACCCTGTGGAGTAGGAAACGGTGGCTAAAGCTGTATCAACAGAAGCAGCATGAACTGTTACCAGGTCTAAAGGGAATTGAGCCCATTGCAGATAATATTTTTGTTGTTGGATGTGGTGACATGGACCAGCAAGCTAAGAATGATCATGATTTCAAACTTCAGGCCCTGTTGGAGCATTGCAGCGAGGTTAAGCCACAACTTATACTGAAATAATTGCAATTAAAGGTCACTGAAGTGCACTTCCATGGTCATATTCTTTCATTTACTGGCATGAAGCCCGACCCAGAGAAAGAAAGGGCTATCATGGACATGCCCAACCCTATGGATGCAAAAGTTGTACAGCGTCTCATCAGGTTTGCTAATTATTTAGCCACGCTCATTCCTCACTTTTCGACTGTTTGCGAGCCACTGTGGCGCTTGCGACATAATTTAGTCGCCCAGAGTGAAGATTTAGTCGCATATGCGAGTGATTTACTCGCAATGTAGAGGGTTGCCCCTTGGCACTGGCTGCCCAAATATGAGACCGCGGTAGGCACGCTTTAATCCTTGGCCACATCAATGCCTGTGTTGTGTTATTATGGTACCGAAATTGGTACCGAGAACCGTGGATTTTTACTGGTATTGGTACCGAATACTGACATTTTGGTACCGTGACAACACTAGATGTTACTAAGCCTGTCACAGTACAAAGTGACTCTAGCCAAAGTGGTCTTGGGTGCCGTCTTAAGCAAGAAGGACAGCCTGTTGCCTTCGCTTCAAGAGCTCTGACTCCCACCGAAAAAAATTACGCTCAATTGAGAAAGATGGTCTTAGTATTGTTTTCACTTGCCAAAGATTTCAGCAGAGACTGACCACAAACCCTTGATTTCTATATTCAGCAAACCTTCAACACTACCACCTCAAGGCTGTCTACAGCTTATATCTGGGGCCTAAAATGTTCATCAGTGACATGTTAAGTAGGGCAGCTGCTGACTGTACAGGCAAGGAACCAGTTTACCAGCGGCATGCCATATGTCATCTGCAGAAAGTGTAGGAAGATGTACAACTCATCAACCAAGAATACCTTAATGTGATGGATCAGCGACTGGAGAAAATCAGGGTACATATTGAAAGGTATGATGCCCTACAGGCCCTTAAAACCACTGTCCTTGCAGGCCTGATGAGAAAGAAAATAAATCCCCACATCATCCAAGAATTCTGGCCTTATCGAGATTCAAGGGGTGGTTGATTACGATTTCACTTTTTTATCATTAGTGTGTAATATTGCTGTTTGAGCATAAACAATATCTGCAAATTACGATGCTGAAAGTTCAATGCAAATGGAGATATCGTCTTTTAAAATTATGGCAGTTTAATGCCTACAAAAATGGCTTGTAGGGACTACAACAAGATACTTCCCGGGTTTGTGACATCACAAACTCTGATAACCACCACCCCCGGGAACATGCAACAAAGGGGGCGTGGCCATGTTGCAGTGCTTTAGAGACGAGGAAGAGTTGTTGCCATGCCAAAACTAGGGATGCACGAAAAAATCTATTCATATATGAATCGCGATTCTGTCTTCTAATGATTCTAATGGATTCACAAGTTTCAAAATCATATGTGTAGGGCAGGGGTGGCGAACGTCGGTCCTGGAGAGCCGCAGCCCTGCAGAGTTTTGCTTCAACCCTAATCAAACACACCTGAACAAGCTAATCAAGGCTTGAAGGGTTACTAGAAAGCTACAGGCAGGTGAGTTTTAATTAGGGTTGGAGCTGAACTCTGCAGGGCTGCGGCT
>NW_015555896.1:541768-555276 GCF_001515605.1 Sinocyclocheilus anshuiensis | reverse complement strand
TCCTGGAGAGCCGCAGCCCTGCAGAGTTTTGCTTCAACCCTAATCAAACACACCTGAACAAGCTAATCAAGGCTTGAAGGGTTACTAGAAAGCTACAGGCAGGTGAGTTTTAATTAGGGTTGGAGCTGAACTCTGCAGGGCTGCGGCTCTCCAGGACCGGAGTTCGCCACCCCTGGTGTAGGGTATCAGAGTGAATCAGACTATTTAAGATTTGATCAGATTGGTGTTGAACAACCCAAAGAGCCAAATTCCACAAAGAGGCCCAGGATAACAAGACAACATCATAAATCTGCCCAGATCCTAGCGCCAGCCAGTCTGAAGCAAGCCTAACCAACCAACGCCACAGTTTGGACAGCTTGCAATATTAACACAAAAGAACACTTATTGATAATCCAGACTCAGGAAGGAGATTGTCAATTTTGGGGCAAGTAACCAAGATTGATGGTCAAAGAGATGCACAGCCTGACCATCACATGTAAATCCATGGTAGAAATCATGAGCTACATACTTCCTCGGACTGGTTTCCCCCACCCAGGACAAAGACCAGGCTCCTTCTAGACCTTTTGACCTTTTTGTTCCTCACAAAGCACACCCTCACGTTCACAGAACGACAGACTGTCTTTTACATATGCAGATGCATCTAAAATCATCTTAAAAGGACTTATAAACGAATTTCAGTTCATTGTATAACTTCATAGCATGTATGTAACCCACACATTAGTCTATAATGTTCTAATCACTTAAATTCTACTTTAATTTCTTTTATTTTCCGTTGAGAGTTTCATGTTCTGAGTTAAGTTTTGCCACAACGCCGTGTCTCCGAGTCCGACCTCGAGTGCCCGTCTAAAACTTCAACCAGCCCACAACTCCGCAACTTCAGTCAACGCCCAAGACTTCACTACGAATGACCACTGAACTTACAGCCAATCAGCAACCTTTGGAAACCCCTTTCTGCAACAAGGACAACAAAAGGGAATCCCTTAACACAAAGGCAACGCAAGTACAACCTCCAGATTCTTTATATTGAAAAGAGAAGTATCTTGTGCTTACAAGTTAATGTCTTAAACTGCCGATCTTGTTACTGTGCTAATTAATAGTGTTTTCACTATTTTTTGGATTTTAATATCCATTGCAGAGTTGATGTTATACGGCTCGTTCAATGAATCGCTGGCCGACTCAGTGATCAGCCGTAGACCAGCGATTCTGTTTAAATTCCCTATAAAATTATAATTGATTCCCTTTGTGCTAAATTGACCTGTTTCCCTTACAGTTCTAAAGCAGCGGTTCTTAATCCTGTTCCTCCCGTCCCCCTGCTCTGCATCTCTCGCTCTCTCTCTCTCTCGCTCTCATTCAGATCATCAGCTCATTACAGCTCCACCAATGAACTGTGTTCCAATTATACACTTTATGTGTATAGACAGACAGATATTTTTCACATAGCTATGAGAAGCGTTAAACATGGACGCGCATGCGATTGCCGTGCTGTATTAAAGCTTTAATCAGGATAAAACTGTATATTAAAAGCTAACATAAGTAGTAGCATTTACAAATAACAGCGTATCTAAAAGTATGACAACAACAAACAAAGAAACATACCACTCTGAAACGTCTTGTAAGAGCCTTCTGGGTCTCAATCGGGCTCAAACTGATAAGCAATATTGACGACGCCATTGTTTACAATAAACCGGAGCACATGCCACTGAGCTGAGGGGGCGTGACGTTTAGACACGCACTAGGCGGTTTAGTGAATCACAACACACTTGGCCAGCTAACCAATCTGAGCCCATTGTGTATTTCTGAGGGAGGGGCTCATCATAACCTATCATCGGATAGGTAAATTATGTGAAAAATTATGCGGTTTTTTTTTTTTAACGAAGCATTAAAATGTTAGACTGCACCCCATAAACACAATCAAGCCTAGAAAAAAAACAGTCAACCACCCTTTTAAATAAAAGTGTAAGGGACAGAAAGTTATTATCCCCAAGTTGCTATGTGTAGAGATGCTCAAATGCATACATTCAAGCCATGTAGAAGGTGACGCATGTTATCGTCAAACTTGTGACACGTATTGGTCTGGTTTTCAAGCAGAAATCAAACACTTTGTGAGTAACTGTTTGACTTGCAATGAATTTGCACACAATCAACAGCCGGAAACCATGCTATCTCATGACATCCCCTGCTGGCCATGGCAGATTATCAGCATGGACTTGTTCAGTCATCGGCAAAAAGACTATTTTCCACTTCTCAGATTTTTAGATAGGGTGATCACAGATAATGGCCTTCAGTTTGGTGCTCTGTTTAGGCGAATTTGAGCGAATTTGAACTTCATTACTAAGACATCCTAAGTTAAATGGAGTTGGGCACCAAGATTCCTAAGATTGCTTTTAGTTACTGGGGTTGTGGAGCGGCTTAGTCACCGAAAGCAGTTGGTGAAATCCTGTTATGACAGGTAGGTCAGCTCGTGATCTCTCAGAGCTGAACACAGGTGAAAACCCTGCACTCTGGAGGGTCAGCACCTGTCTTCAGAAAGTGACACCATGCTCTTATCTTGTGAATGTGGGTGGATCACATTGCAACAGAGTGCAGCTAGCAGAGGCAGAATCAACCTCTGTACAAGCATTGGACAGGAATGAACCCGAGTTGCCTCCTATGCTGGAAGGGAGTGTTGCAGAGGCCCCTTTATCTGCTGACTCAGCTCTTGTGAAGTCCTTCATGCAACCCAATCAAAACCTCATCATCAGAAGGACACACATAACCTAGTCCTGGCCGATTGTCCAAGCCACCCAAGAGGCTTGATTTGTAGGGATCTTACCATTTCATCAAGGGCTTGAAGGTGAGTTCAGCATGCCTCTTGGCAACTGATCACAGTCTCAATGGTTTTTTTGTAATTTGATGCAAAGGTGATATAATACAAAGAATAGTGTTATAAATGTAGATACATTTAAAAAAAAAATACAAATATGAAAAACTTTGAGGATTTACAATGCTGATGACCGTTAAATGCGTCATCACAGTCTTGTGAAAAGGGTCCATTGAAAGACTGTGTCCAGTCTCCTCCATCTTGTTAAAGCACTGTTTACCTTTGTTTTACCCTATTGTCTGTCTCTGCATATTTTGTACGTCTTCGAATTTTGGTTTGCACTTATTTTTCCATGTAATGTATCAGCTGGCTAAAAACCCTCTAGATCAGCCTACTATTAGCCACGCCCCAAACTCTCGATATTGGTTGAGATGGAAAGATGTTGACGAATCTGTTTTGATGGTGCCTGCTAAGCTCCATGTTGACACTTTTGGGTGGGATAAACCCATGAATGGTATATCTTCAGTAGTCCACGAACAATAATCTGGGTTAAGAAAATGATTTTGACATTAGAAAAACTCATGTCATGATTATGAAGGTGTCATGTCAGTCTTATGCACACCCCTTCAAGTAAAGTGTAACCGAAAAACTTCACCTTTAACTTGACTTGTGACGGCGACTGCCCCCGTAAAGCCAGAGTTGACAAATAGTGTGTGCGCTTATTATGGTAATTAAGGCATAATGTGCAGGCAGTGCAAAAAGATGAACTTTGAAGTGTTTTTCAGCAAGTTCATAACAAAATTTGTTTTGCAGGGCTGTGAATCTTTGGGAAAACCGCGAATCGATTCAATTCACGATTCATATGGTTTCGATTCGATTCAAGAACGATTTTTGCAAATTCAGAACGATTCGATTCGATGCGATTCACAATTAAATTTGATGCGATTCGATTAACGATTCAATTCTGCATTCTTTAAGTGCACTCACAGGATTATTTAAATGCTTCCCCTAAATTCTTTAAATGCTTAGTCAGGGGGCAAATTACACAGCAGCCTTTATGGAGTCAGAGAATGAGAGCAAAAAACACTTCAGACTTCAGCACTACTTCCAATTTAACACACTTTATACCAGTTAAGTATAGGCTACTAAAAGTACAATTGCAGGGTATTTTTATTAAGTACACATAAATATGTAAATGTATTTGATATTTATTTATACTTAGCATGAAATACATTTATTTCAAATACATTTTAGTATATTTTTCACTAGGGTATAGCCAAGATTTAAGAAAAAAAGGCTTAAAAAAAGTATTATTTCATGTTAACTACTGTGTAGCCTACTGTGAATGTAGGCTATAGGGCAACATTTTGTCACACCTTTGCATGATGTGAGTTTCTTTATCTTATTATCATAAAATAAAATGCTACAGTATTTAACTTTTCCTTTCTATAGGCTAATGATGATTCTGAAAGAAAATGCACCCGATATCTGTTTGCTATAATAACAAACACAACTTTCATGCATCTGATTGACAGATAAACCTTGTACTCTTATTTCAAGGTTGTTAATGCTGTGGTTATTTTAATGGTTTGCTTTGTACATTCAGTTTAACGACAGTTAAAGGTCATTTATCATTCAATGGAACCGTGCGTATGCTTTTAGACACTTATATTGTTTTGGCTCCGTGCATGCAATAACTGCTCAGGCAATGTCAACCAATGGTATGACCGAGAGCCACTGAAAAACTACAGAAAAGTAAAACTACTTGACTCTAGCCACGAGTACTAAGGCGAGATCACACGTTGGCCATTTCCATATTCTGACACTGAGAAACACAAAATACAGCCAGAGCTACATGCATCTTGTATATTGTGGTTTCATATAACAGATGCTGCAGACAACAACAGTGTTATTGACACCACAAGGTGAGAAAAAACACTTTTCTGACGAGTTTGTCACGAGTGCTGCACATTGAAGTAAGACTTCAGTTTAGTCTCAACTGCAATGATGATGAGTTAAGAGCATAATATTATAATTTTAAAGCATCTATAATAATGGTATTGTTCATTATACTAATAAGACCTTCTTACACAGAAATGGGAAACTAACAGTTGTGGTTGGTGCACATGAGCTAAAAAAAAAAAAAGAAGGGTCTCTCTGCATTGGTGTGAAAGAGTTACAAATAAAACAATTACGGCTTATTTCTGCATTTCCAGCAAAATTATCTCCCCCCATTCACTGCATGGTTTCGTCCCGTCCTACGTATGTACAAGTCATTGGTGTTTGGCGAGGAGTTTTTTTTAGGTGGTGCAGATGGTGCAGTTTTTTTTTATTTATTTATTTTTATTGAGTTTTCCCAATACTTTGGGCAATATAGTGTTTGTTTGGTGCGGTAGGGGGCCCAACCTCATATTCTTTCATAGGGCCCAAAATTGCTAGCGGCGCCCCTGCACACACACACGCGCGCGCGGATATAATGGTTTATTACCGCATGCGCATGATTGTGCACAGCTGGAGTTGCAACAGGTATTTTATGGTGACGTCAGCAAGATAGAGCGGCGCGCGGCGGCTACCACTCCGGTCTGGACGCACGAGCTTCTGCTCGAGACCGTGAAGACGCTTCCTGAGCTTCGGTAAGCGATTTTATCTGTCCGTTTGCGATTGTAATGGGATATTTTCGTTTCTCGTTATAATTATCCCTGTGATAATAATTATTTATTCTACGGGCTACTACCTACAACACCGAAACATCAAAACAACAGGCTCAGGTGATTCAAAAATGCTTAATCTCTCATAACTGCATGCTTCATATTAAAGGCTCAAGCCTCCATTACTAGCTCAAAAAATACGTTTTTCAACGGGATTCTACAATATAGAACACTGTGACTAGCACAAGTATGTCTGTAAGATGTCTGTTAAAGAGGCCTTCATCTGCAATGCATCTACTGTGTACAAACATCTGATAAACATCTTTAAGATGTCAGTTTTGCATACATTCTAAATCACTAACATCTTAAAGACATTTTATAAACATCTATTTTTAAAACATCCTTAAGAGTTGTATTGCAGATGAGCAAAAAATAGGTCTTCCAGATGTAAACACGCACATCAAACCCAACCTCATATTCTTTCATAGGGCCCAAAATTGCTAGCGGCGCCCCTGCCTACCACAAGCATTCAGACTTTAACATTCACACTCTGAAGAATGACATTATGCTTTTGAGGGTAACAGTAGTTCAAATGGACTCTTATTAAATGATTATTCAGCCTCTTTTAATGATGATAATGTTACTGTATTACAGCTATAGAAAGAAGTCGAACAAAAGATTGTCAATTTGAGACCATCAGTAGTGAGAAGTATCACTTCAGTCAAATCACAGTGTTGATCTGTGTTTCTTCATAGGGGGATTCAGGAGGTCCTTTGGTTTGGTTGGTGACCCAAAAGTTTGCAATAGTCATAAATGACCTGAAGTTTATACAAAGATTTCAGCATATCTTCCATGGATCCACTCCATAATTGCTAATGTTAAGTGATTTTCGTGTTGAGGTTACGTACTTGTTTAAATGTTCAATAAACAAATTGTGTGTGAAGCATCAATACGTTTAATATTTCCTCATTATTGCAGCCCTTTAAAATAGCAGTAGGCCATTTTATAAACATCTATTTTTAAAACATCCTTAAGAGTTGTATTGCAGATGAGCAAAAAATAGGTCTTCCAGATGTAAACACGCACATCAAATAGACAACTCTGAGATGTATGTGTATTAGGGAACGGTTTTCATGGTGGATTGTTATTAATTTTTGTTTGCTCTTTTGGGGTGGTAATAGTATTGGGTGGGGTGGGCTATGGAGCTTATAATATGACAAAACTAATTGAATTTGTATTAACCACAGCAAATAAAATAAGATCTTAATGAGGTTTGCGTTCATTTTGAGGTGAATTCCTGTTGTGTCTGACATCAATTCACATGAATAACAATGTTAAGCAGAACAAAAACCAAGCATCTCCGATACATATGATGAGACTGTTGATTACTTACTATTGATATTTATTCTGCTTTACAAGGACATCATACTATGGAGTTTATAATATGACAAAACTAATTTAATTTGTACTGTGTAAATTTGAATTATTGACAAGTGTCATTTAACAAAACTGAATATTATGTGGCATTTAACATGGTTCTGAATTAGATTTTTTTTAACTTGAATATTAAACATTTGAAATTTAACACAACTGAATATTTTTATGGCAGAGTTTTAAAGACATGTATTTTCAATCAGCAATTTTTTTTTGTTCTGTAATCTTGTTTTTAAGTTTTTAAAAATACAGCTTCAAGTTTTCAAGATGAAGAGGAAATTCGGAACATCAAATTCAATATTCTAAAATTCAATACACAGAAATTCAGATCATATAGAAAGTAGGTCAGAGGTAATCCAAAGGGAAGAGTAGATGATCTCCGAAAAGTCAAACGAAGCATTTGGCCAATTAATAGTTTTCTGGTGTGAGCATGCGGTTCAAGATCTACCTTATCATGAGTCGCCCAGAGATAGCCTAAGTGATTCTTAAACATTTATGGTTTATATACTTATATGTTAGGTTAGCATTCTCAGCATGTGAAACATTTGTCTAAGCCAGTGGTTCTCAACCTTTTTTACACCAAGGCCCCCCTCCACTCCAAATCAATACATACTTTGCAAAAATGTCACTGCAGATATTCTTTACAATTTAAAAGTAGCTACTTAAAACTATGTAAACCTTAATTATACAGTAACTTTAACAAATAAGCACAAGTCAACCTGACATACCAAACAAGACCACAGGGAGACGGCAAAGGACTGCATACAAAGATCCATGCAGAATAACTAAACACACCAAAATACAAATAAAAAATGAAACCATTCTGAATGTGTGGAAACTCAGCGATTGGAAAGCGGGTCGATGTCATCAGTGAATATTTCCTCTGTCAGAATAAGCGAATTTGAAGCGTTTGATGCCCATATGTACATAACTGATCCTCCTCAAGCATCTGTAATAAAACACTTGCTGCACATTAATTTTGACAACTACATGAATATACAGAACTGTGTTCAAGCAGAAATAGCGATCCATGCGCCTATGAGTGCAGATAGGTTTGTTTGCGCATCAATAATAATGGACACATGCGCACCTAGTGTATGACTCCTGTATGTCACTATAATAGTCTTTACTGGGCGGCGCTAGGGGCTAGCACCCCCATACATAAAAAAAGATTAAATAAAATAAAAAAACATTTGACTCACATGGATAACTCATGCAATGCAATACGGGACATGATTTGCAGTCATTCGTAATGTCATAGCATATTATTTTAAAAATGGATCGGTTCCTTGTGCCAAGCAGGCCCGTGCACAGGGGGGTGGGCCGGTGGCTAGAGCCACTGCCCCTTTGCCCTCATCGGCTGAGTTGCCCCTCTCACCAATCCCCCCATCACCCCAGCTCAAAGCGGTCTGTTCCTACTCCATTAAAGATCCGCTGATTCCGCGAATCCTCTCCGTGTTTTCCCACTGCTCCACAGCATTTCTCACGATCTGTGTACTGCTCTCTGGAGTGGAGACCACAGTTCCCAAGCAATGTCATCGCATTAACAGGTAGATGTATTACAATCCACATTACAGTCAGTGGATGATTCGCTGAATTAGTAATTTGGTAGTTTGTTTTTGTATTTCTGTCAGTAATGATTTGCTCTCGGTCTTTTAAAATTGATAACAACAAAATATCCACGTTCTTAGAATTAGAATGTCTAATCAAATTATTGTACCCGATCAGATCTAATATAAATAACACAAAATTTGCTGTTGTTGGCACACTTTGTAAACAAAAAAATAAAAAATAAAAATGCCTTCGCAAAAAAGAAGACAGAGAGAAAGAGCGAAGGGAGGCTGCTAAAGGCAGTACATTGCAAACATGAATACAAAGCTCCAGCAAGCCAGCAGTAAACCATCATATAGAATATTTAGCAGTTTGTCACACTTTAATTCTTGTAATTAAGTATATTTCCTATAATAGGCCTATACATAGTTAAAAAATAATATAAATGTTCTAAATTAGTTGTTTATTAGTATATAATATAGATTTATGCTGTAAAATATTAAATTAAATATCTAATACTTATAGGGGAGAGTGGGGTAAGATTAGCCATTTTATACTTATGTGGCCTTCAAGATAAGTTAAAATGATGCAGAAGTACAATAAAAGTATCTATCCTATCCTAATAAAAGTATTCATATCATTTTAAATGATCAGAATGTATCTATGACAAAGGGTTCTAAAAATGTGGCTTCTTATAAAAAAAGTGTTCCCATGGCTCAAGGTTAGGGGTAAGTTGACCCGAGTCGAGTCAGTGGGTAAGATGCACCATCTGGGTGTAAAATGACCATCTGACCAAATCTGATTCAAACCCATATGAAATAAATAATCATTTAAAAAACGAATTTAATAATTGCCTTTTACAAACAGTCATATTTCTTTTTATAAAGTTAACTTTAACAACATAAAACCAACCAAATAAAGTTTAATTTCAGTATTTAATTGTTTGCATTTCTGAAACAATATGTTGAACACCAAAGCTGTAGCCTTCCCAAAAACAGACTAAACAGAGATTTTGTTGGCCATTAGGGACTACAGGTAGAAAGATATATGATTATAATGCGATGAAAAGCATTTTCTGGTTCTTATCAGAGAAGGATTTGGTGCACTTGTACACTATCAAATAAACTACAAATAATATGTATATATGATAAACTAAACCAGTAATATCACATTAAAATACCAGTTTATAATTCAGAGATTTAACTTAACTACAGTGCCTTATGGTGAGGTAAGTTCAAATGCTGACTCAATTTACCCCACAGCATTTGGCTCACTTTGCCCCATAGCTGCCATTTTGGAAAAATTAGCTACTGTTGCTTACCAGTTCAGGCTAATATTTAGCTAAATGATTTGCATAGTTTTATAGTTTTATATGTTGCCAAATCACCTATATGTATCATAAATATTTTTAGACCTGGATAAATTTGCTTTGATGTAACAACCATTACATCTGTTTTGCTAAGATTTTACTTTGACAAGCCAAAAACAGTTTTTAAAGTAAATGGGTTTCTTCCATTCCCCCCATGTGTTTCTCCTTTTCAGTCTGGCAGAAATGATGGGTGATTCCAAAATACATGGTCACATGACAGTAAAAGTGTACAGTTGCCAAGAAAAAGGGGGTGGGTCAACTTACCCCACTCTCCCCTACTTCCATTGAAGATGAGTGAGAAGCAGGCTCAGAGAGTGAGGGAGAGCCCATTTTTATCAAAACATCTACAATAAAGTCTGAAATTATTACAAAGTGTGCTGTCTTCTCTTTTAATTGTATATTTGTAACAACTGGATAATTTGTATTAACAAGCACCCACCCCCCTAGTGCCCCTTTTTTGTTTTGGGCCACTGCCCCTCAAAATGGCTGTGTACGGCCCTGGTGCCAAGGCTGCCTCCGACTAAAGATTTTTTCTAGTCAACTAGTCACACATTTATTTGAAGTTCTTTCCGCAGGAAAAAAATGCAAGGGATTGATCCATGTCATACAGTAAGCATGATAATACTCCGAAACTCCTAAACACTTGAAATGAGCCTATATAGCGATTTTATTATTCATATAAAAAATAATCTATTTTGGATGCCGTAGAGGACTACAAGACTACAGAGGCACACTGTGTGAACCTACAATCCTATATTTTATATATATCTTTCACAGACATGTTTAAACACAATAAATATAAGCAACACATTATTCAATGCATTTACTTCTAGATTTATATATTAAGTTGCTCAAGCCAGTGGCAAAACATTTAAACTACTTTTCTTTCGTTATCACAAACTTACCATTGACAGAACTACTCAGCTCTACTGCCTTTCCTTTTGCATTTAAATCTTTATCACAAGCTATTAATTCAGCGCTTGCAGTGCAGCAAAAATAGACTCGGTGTGGAAACGATCACTGCACTGCTGCAGACGCACCGCTCCTGGAACGCACAGACGGATCGCAACTGTGTGCAGTATGAACACTTTATTAATCCGTTAACATAAGCGCGGAAAAAAATACACACCAGGTATGCACTGCAAACGGAGTAATGTGAACCTGGCGTTATGTGTGTGCGCTGCGAGTGTGCATGAGTGCTTAGTCTCCAGGAGAGCGCGCGAGCACTGAATGGTTAAACACTAAAGAATTAAAAACTAATGCAATTTATAAACTTTAGTGAAGATGTGAAATTGCCTCGATTGTGCAAGTGACAATTCCTGTGTCAACTGTGCAGCTCGCCTATAGACAGACGCGATGTGTGGTGATTTGAAGACATGTATTTTGAGAGAGACAGAGAGAGCGCGCGCGGTGATTCACTCAGGCTGTTTGTGAAATTACACAAGGTTTTCCAATTACTTTATAAGTTATTTAATGAAGAAATATGAAGGTGAGTACCTCATCTTCAGCATTATAATTATTTCACCCGCGCCGGACAGAGACTGAGACGGTGCTGCTGCATGTCGTGCCAAACCTCTCACGGCAGCGTCATCAGATTGAGATCGTTTTTTTGAGCTGATCAATCATCCCAAGGTGATTATCGGAGCACCCCTAGTTTTTATGCAGTTTTAAATGCTTCCACACTGCAGACATGTTTGTTGCATTAGTGCGCACCTCTCTTTGATCACGTCACATCATTGTTCAGTACAGTTTATTCAGTCTTTTCGCTTATTTGGCCGAAATAGATTTTTTGGCTATTTTCGGCCGAATAATTTCGTTTGCCAAACATTCGGGTGCATCCCTACTTTTAAGTGTCTCTTTTTGGTCACTGTACATATGAAAAAAGCTACAGTTTATGGTAAACATGTTATGGCCAGATCAGCAAAATTTTGCGAGCAAAAAGGTCCATTGCCTATAGTGTAGCGATAAATGAAGCACAGCAAAGATTTGTTTTTTTTGGTTAACAGTTTGTATGTGGCAAATCCCTTATCGTGTGGATTCCTATCGAAATTTTGAAAATTTTGCCCACTAAAGTTCAACAAACAAACTTTATTTAATACACGAGTTTCACAATTTGAGTTGAATTACTGAAATAAATGAACTTTTCCACGACATTCTAATTTATTGAGATGCACCTGTATGTGACCCTGGGCAGCTCAGTCTCAAAACCCACCCTTTTATTTATAGTGTTTGTCAGTGAGAGCTCACTGACTGTCTCCATGATGGCCATCATCTCTCTGCTCCTGCTGGCCTCTCTGCTGCCACACCTGACCTTCACTGGTGAGACTGATTATACTAGACTGCATATTATGCAGATTTTTACAAATATTTAATTGGTATGTGCTGAATAAGCCAACTTAGAGCTCTATTTCTCTCTCAGCTCATGTGAATGTGGGTATAGTGAACAGCACAGAAGCAATTTTGATTGATTACAGATACTAATTATTGATGATTGAGCTTTTAGATGAATTGACAATAGTATATGGTTTGCAAAGTTTTGTTGTCAAATCAGTATGCTGAATATGCTCTTAAAAGAATACATGAAACTGAGAAAAATTTTCATTATACTTCCAAGACTTTCTTTCAACAGAAGTGAGATACTGACAGCTGTTGTATCCTAACCCTAACCCTAACCTAAAAAATGAGAATGAGGGGTCTGTCCACATCGGAGCAGTGTTGGGTCAGAGTCCACCTTGTCGAGTCCTAGTTTTTTATCAATTGAGTTTAAGTGGGAGACATTTATTAATGCCTTTTTATATAAATTTTATGTTGTTATACTTTTTTAAAATGTTATATTACACATGACATGGATTTGTCTGTACTCTGAAAAATTTCTGCGTCCAAAATATCCAAGTCCGAGTCCGTCCAAGTCCAAGTTCATTCACAATTGCAGTCCGAGTCCGAGTCCCGAGTCCAAGTACCCCAACTCTGCATCGGAGTGAAGTCCTACCACTAGTATCTGAACTACAGCAGTGATTCGTAACTGAATGACATTATGCTTTTCAAGATAAAGTAGGAAATATACTCAAGGCAGCACTTAAAAAAAACTATTTAAAAAAATAAATACATAAATAAATAAATAAATTAAGGTGATCTTAAAAGTGGCACTCAGGCCACCATTACTTTTGAGTACACTCTCAATGTTCCTATACAACACCCCAGTCATTTTAAAGGGGTCATATGATGCCCATTTTCCACAAGTTGATATGATTCTTTAGGGTCTTATAATTAGCACATTATTAGGAAAGGCGATTTGCAAAGATTCATTACAAAACATTATACTCACTTCTTCTGTAGATGACGATGGATCATGAATGATTCACGTGAACATAGACGCATTTAGGCAGATCGGGGGAGCATTCCCTTCAGAAACAAACGAAATCCACTGTGAGTTCAGCGGCTCAGATGTCAGGAGTAAATGATGACTACTATGTTCATTATTACATCCAACAACAAAACACCTCAATCACTTAATAATCGGAGACATTCTTGTCTTCCCTGCACCGGAGTCGACACAATGGCGGACTGATGACAGCTCACTCAGGGCAGGTCTAAGGTAAGACGGCCTTGTCAATCAACTATCATGGGAGGGGCCTGTGCAGAACTATGTCATTCTGACAGGAATCTCAGAACAGCCTGATTTGAGAAAGGGGATTTTAAAATAGGG
>NW_015555896.1:534305-541467 GCF_001515605.1 Sinocyclocheilus anshuiensis | reverse complement strand
GGGGAAAACATTTAACCAGATTAAAAAAAAAACACCGGGTGGATTTTTATCATTATAGGGTGGTTGTGTACACACACTGCCAGCACACATTTCAGTTCAAACAACTTGTAAAAGTGCATATAGCATCCTATGACCCCTTTAATAAAACTCTTTAATTTGAAACCAAACTCTCTTAGTGCTGGCAGAGATAGTTATGCTCAAACTGGTCAAAAGCTTTTTCTTGGTCCAAGAAAATGAGACCAATGTTTAAACCAAATGATCTAGAGATATTTAAATGTCTCTAATTAAATAAATATTATCAAAATAGATCTATTAGGTAGTACACAGTATATCCGGTCCACATGGATGACCCAACCAATCGCCTCTTTTAATCTAATTGCTAAGGCTTAGGATAAAATCTTCAAATTAGAGCATAGAAGTGACACAGGTTGCCAGTTCTTTATGTTTCTGAGGTCACCTTTCTTTGGTAAAAGGGTGATTACTGCTCTTCTGCAGCTCATAGGCAGCAACTCTCTGGTCAAGCTGCCATTGAGCACTTCTAGCAGATCATCCCCTAACACAGCCCAGAGTGATTTATAAAACTCGACAGTGATACCATCAATCCCCGGAGCTTTCTGCACACTGCATACTCTTTAGGGCATCATACAATTCACCTTTTGTAAAAGTGCCTCCTTGAGTGCCTCTAGTTCAGCATTTGTTCCTTCCGGAACTTTAGGTAGACCCTCATAAAAGTAACTGGCTATCTCTTCCACCTTCTTGTGTTCACTCCTGTACAGCTCTAAATAAAATGCCACTGCTCTTTTCCTAATTTCCTTAGGCTCTGTAATTTCTGTGCCAGATTCTGATAACAAAGAATGCATAATTCTATGTAGGCCATTCTTTTTTTCAAGTCCAAAGAAAAACTTGGTTGGACCATCCATATGTGCTTCACTTTGAAACCTTGATCATACCAAAGCACTCTGTGCCCTAATACCCAACAAATCATCTAAAGCTTTCTACTTATTTTTGAGAACCTTAATATGTTCTCGATCTCTTACAGATTCCAAAGAATTTTGTATTTCTAATATTTCTCACTCTAGATCTTCCAGAGATCGGGAAATGTCTCTAGAAACATTGAGGATATACATACGGCACAGTTGCTGTTTCTGTATTTTTCCATTATCCCACCATTGCTGCAGAGAATGAAATGATGACTTCCTATTCTTAAATGTTTTCCAAAAAATTTAAACACCTCACAAAAAGAATTATCTTGCAATAAAACAGTATTACAATGCAAATAAGCACTTCTTGGTTTAACATTATTAATAAAATATTTCCAAAAAATATTAAACACCTCACAAAAAGAATTATATTGCAATAAAACAGTATTACAATGCAAATAAGCACTTCTTGGTTTAACATTATTAATAAAATATTTCCAAAAAATATTAAACACCTCACAAAAAGAATTATATTGCAATAAAACAGTATTACAATGCAAATAAGCACTTCTTGGTTTAACATTATTAATAAAAACATTACAGCTGACCAAGACATGATCTGAAAAGCCTACAGGTGCAATTGCACAGCACTTAATAGTATTAAAATTATGTTTAAAACAATACCACCTGTCTAGTCTAGCCATTGTTACATGATAGTCTCTCACTTGTATCCATGTATACTGCCTCTGTGTTCTATTCAACACTCTCCAAATATCATACAAATCATATTCTTTTATAATTTGTCGCAAAACACGTTGTGATTCCATATGAGGTTCTTTATGATTCCTATCATTTGCTGTACAGTTAAAATCACCCCCCAAAAATAGATACTCTTCAAGGTTTGCAATTTTCTACTACATCTCTAACTTTATTTAAAACTTACTCCTTTAGTTAACAAAGGAAAAAGAGTAAAGCATTGCTTTTTCATCATTCAACATGGTTGATCTCTACTTTTGAACAATTTTCTTCAGCCTGTATACTTCTTGTTCTATGAGACCCCCCATCCCCTTTTCTTTCATTGACCCTCTTGCTGACTCTATAAACAAATCCCGATCGGGAAAGAAATCTTATACTTGAACTCCCTTCATTCCTTTTGTACTTTGCAGAAAAGCCATACTCTTTTCAAGAGTATAAGTATTCCTCCCTCCCTCCTTAGAGAAACTGAATCAACTGAGCTCACTGATTCACTCTCACTTTCTGTTGATGAATCATCAGAATTACTATGATCAGACATAACTCCATAATCTATCTTCTCTTTTATCTGTTTTTCCTGAACCTGTTTTTTCCTTGCTTTTTCCAGTAGTTTTTCTTTTCAGTGTCAGTGTTTTAAAAAGACTGCCATCATCCATCATATCCTTGGGTCTCATTCACGAAGCATGCGTATGCGCGGAACGCACAAATTTGTGTGTGAAATCTGAGTACAAAGGTTTTCACAAACAAATCCTGATTCAATAAAACTTTCGTAATAAAATTTTATTCTAAATTTAAGAAAAAAACATAAGAACAACAAAGCACACGTATGCAAAAAATAACTCTCTGTCCGGTCTTAATAATCTATATACAGGCTAGCCTGTGATCCAAAGTGCTGTACAATACAGCTAAAATAAAACAAATAAGAAACAACAAAACATCAAAACACAATATTACAAAACAATTGACATAGATAAAAGCTATTGACAAAAGATGTTTTTTTAAGCAGGTATTTAAATACAGGCAAAGAGGGCGCAGCTCTAATAGAAGCTGGTAATTTGTTCCATAGACTAGGACCAGCAACAGCGAAGGCTCGATCACCTCTGCAATGGAACCTCGATCTGGGAACAGAGAGGAGACCAAGATTACTGGATTTTAGGGACCAATTTGGTTGCCTGTCAGCAACCTTGCAGCAGCATTTTGGGCCATCTGTAAACGCATTATAGAGGACTGACTTATACCATAGTATAGTGAATTACAGTAATCTAAACAACATAGAACAAACAAATGAATAATCTGTTCAAACTGTTTAACAGAGAGTAAAGATCTGATTTTTGATAAACGCCGTAAGTGGAAGAAACTTGATTTGACCACTGCACTAATTTGTTTCTCAAAACCCAGGTTGCAATCAAAAAGAACACCAAGATTTTTAGCACAGGGTGTAAAGTAGGAAGAGAGATGACCAAAGTGAAGGGCACAGTCTTCATATGACTTTAAACCAAACAAAATGATTTCTGTTTTGTTCTCGTTTAAGACTAAAAGATTCTGCTTTAACCATATTTGTAATTCATTTAATCAATCCAACAGAGGTCCTAAGAATTCTTTACTTTTATGCTGCAAGGGAAAATACAGCTGAGTATCATCCGCGTATAGGTGGAAGGACACTCCATATTTCTCAAAGATAGCACCCATTGGTAGCATAAATATAGAAAATAAAACTGGGGCAAGAATTGAGCCCTGTGGCACCCCACAAGCAAGTGGGCGTGAGGACGAACTATGTTGGCCAATGGAAACACTAAAACTTCTGTTTGTTAAAAAAGATTGAAACCATTTCATCACCTTCCCCTGTAACACAACACAGCTCTCCAACCTGAAAATCAAGATATCGTGGTCAACCATATCAAATGCAGAGCTTAAGTCTAAAAGCACCAAAGCCACAGCATTCCC
Source organism: Sinocyclocheilus anshuiensis (assembly GCF_001515605.1). Lineage (NCBI taxonomy): Eukaryota > Metazoa > Chordata > Actinopteri > Cypriniformes > Cyprinidae > Sinocyclocheilus > Sinocyclocheilus anshuiensis. The sequence continues at coordinate 537,850 of NW_015555896.1, read as the reverse complement.
TTTATCCGTTTCTAGTAAAATGTAATTTACAACTTTTAAATGTGCAATTTCCGTGCTGTGTTGAGACTTAAAACCCGATTGGAATTTTTCAAAAAATATTATTTGATATCAAATGGGACTGCAGCTGGGTCAACACAATTTTCTCAAGAATCTTAGAAAGAAATGGCAAGTTTGATAAGTTTGGCCTCTATATACAAGCTCTCCATAAAACAAACAAAAAAACAAGCCCTGCAAATTAACAATATTTTAAGAACCACATATTACACAGACACTTCATATTTAATGGTATTTTATAAATTTTATTGCATTTAATGAACAAACAAAACAAGCCCTGCAAATTAATATTAAATAGTTTAAAAACCACATATTATACAGACATTATTATTAATATTTAATGGTATTTTATTATTTTTATTGTATTTAATGTATTATACTTTCAATAAAACATTTGCAATGGGTTTTTAAAAGCTGATTTAATGCATGTTTTAGCCTGAGTTTTTGTTGCATTTACACACGTTTGACCAGCATGCGTCACTAGCGTGTGGTGTTTCCAGTGCTTTAATGGCAGAGTTTAATGAATTTAAGTGGGTACAGTATATTAAACATAAAAATATGGATTCAGTACCGTATATAAAAATAATACAGGCATAATCTGAAAAACAAGCCTTGTGCATTACAGGGAAAAATATTTAGAGATTTTTTACAGTTGATTTGATACATTTAGATCAAATGGTGTTGTCGTTTAATGGATTTATATTATTGCATACATTAAAAGTTGTAAAATTATTATAAAACACACAAAATGCTAATTCCAAAAATGGAGCCTTGTGCAATAACAGTATTGGCTTGATAGTAGTCATGTAGTTACATTGTTTAATGAATTTATATGGTTAATTTCTATAAAAATTATTTCTAGAAATTAAGTCTTGTGCAACGTAAATGGCATATATGTATTCCTATCTGAGTTAGTTTGGCCTCAAAACATAACAGGCGCAAAGAGTTGAACTGATATGAAACCGAATGTCTAATGAATGTCAAACGTCAAACTAACTTTACCTCAAATAAGCATCATTAATGACGATTCCACTCGCAATGATCTCATTAACTTTGTTCACGTCATCTAGGAATAAAATAACTGCGCTGCTCATTCTTGATGCTGACAGAACCAACAACCTGTGCGACTGCTAAACTACATTCTTCCACGGAACAGCGTTCCGCGGGGACAACTTTAGTGCCATGCCGATGCATGGATGCATCACCCATTCAGACGCTGCCATTCTAATCAAGTACAGGCTGATCGACAGCGTCTTGCTTTTGTCAACTGTAGCAAACCCCCAAAACAAGCACCAGCAGCTCTACTAGATTATAAGAAAAGGTTAGAAAAGATAGTAAAAAACTCACTCAACTCGCAGCAAACGCTCTCACTCCAAACACGTCCAACTCCGCCCACTCACTCGCAGCATGCACTCAAAGATAGAGAGAGAGAGAGAGAGAGAGTTTGAATTTACAAAAGTTTTTATTTACAAAAATTCACCCATTTACAATTACATAGCCTCAAGTAACAAGTTGCAACTCAATACAAATCAATAAGATGTAAAAATTAATTTGTCTTCAAAAATTGCACACAGAGCATCATTACAGCACCAAATATTTTTCAAAAGAAAGAAGATCATCAATACATTTATAGTAATACAAATCAATTAAAATTCTAGATTGCACCAGGTTAAAAACAATGCAACAATATGCTGTGCTATATCCTGTTCAATTTTCTTTCTCCTGCTCAAATGGATGGCCATTTTTGCTTGTCCCACCACAAAATTAAGCAGTTGACAGATTTTTTCTTAGAAACATATTTACAACCTAAAATGAAAATCTATTGTGAGAATACTACATTGCAATTTAAAAACAACCTTTAAAACAGAAAACAGTAGTTCAAGTCACAGCTTAAAGCTGCAGTTATTAAGTTGCCTCTTTGTCGCCATCTCTGTTTGAAAACCTGCAATTGCAGTTATTTGCTCAATTATCTTTATTACGTGGGTTGTGCACCTGCACGGCTCCAGCGTGGATGAATCTAATGTTTTGAGCCTATGTGTGGCTGTCAGTCACAGCACCGGTGTGGATACTTTATTTAGGAATCACAGATTCTAGCCTACATCTTGGAAGTATGACCCAAATAAGAATTTTTACCGGATAATCTGAACAAGTAACAAGTCTGCCACATTTGTTCTGATCAATTGAGGAAAAAGCATTATAAATTGCGCTACCAATGGTGATTAAGTGTAACGATCAGTTAGCTCATGTCACATCAAATCGTGCAAATGATTATTAATGTTATACTTTGTTCTCAAATTGTTAATGTTAACATCAGCATTGCATGACTATGTGTTTATAGTGTGTATTAGCGTGTAGTTTTCAATTTCTGTACTGTCTAATCTCTATAATTGTCATACCATTTGAATTTTATATTAAGAAATTCTTTTAACCCAAAAAGCAAATTATTCTTCCTTCAAACTGGTTCTCATTAAAATAAAAATCTTGTGTAATCCCAGGCTATCTGTAATCAGATGCACATTTAAAACTGGAATATAACTGAATTTCAGTCACAAGTGTTTCATAAACACATAATCTTTTTTGGATTACAATCCGCCATCAAAATGATAAATTTAATTATTCCAGCTGCTGTGAGAAAAGGCTATAAACGATCCGCCATCTGCAGGATCCGCACATGCGATAGCCTATTAGCCGGGACAACTTCTTTATCTTTACAGACGTGACGTAATGACGCGGCAGCATGCTCGAATTTCTCGCAAATTCCTACCAGTACCACTCAAATTAGAAAACATTATTACAAGCTAACCGTTGTGAATCGGGCTAAAGTAAGGCGATAGTTTTAAACACTGGCTGGTTATGTAGGCCTATTTGCTCAAATATTGATTTCGGATCATTTTTAAAATACACAAAATAATGATCTTTAAAAAAGCATCATATGACCCCTTTAAGAAAGCATGAAAAATGGTCAAGAGAGCGAGAGAGCAAAAATGTTACATTCATATCATTAGAGAGAGATTAAGCATGTGTGAATTATCTGAATTTTCATGACTCGACAGCACTACTAGTAGTGAAGCCATACATTTAATTACTTTAAAAACAGCAGCTTTAACACTTCTCTTCTGAGTAGGTCTGATTCTTGCCAGCTATAGAAGAGTGGACTGGCATATATGCTGGGTAGGCAAAAGAGATTTTTTTAGCAAAGTTTTTAAACTTTGATGCTGTGTCTGTCGCCCTACAAAGAGACAAACAGACAGATCGATAAATATTATGCTTCATTCACTTTGCTTCGTACATGTAGTTCAACAGCATGTCAAGACAGACAAACTTTCAACTGAACTGTGCAGTGTGCACATGCGTTTCAGCCCTTAAAGGGGTCATATGATGCGATTTCAAGTTTTCCTTTCTCTTTGGAGTGTTACAAGCTCTTGGTGCATAAAGAAGATCTGTAAAGTTACAAAGACTAAAATCTCAAATCCAAAGAGTTGTTCTTTATA
>NW_015555896.1:532874-534238 GCF_001515605.1 Sinocyclocheilus anshuiensis | reverse complement strand
TATTTACAACAGAACAGCACAACCCAGATGTTCGAATTTGTGCAACGCATTTTATGGATGACAGTTTTTTTAACCTAGAAGAGTACAAGGCCGGCTGTGCACAAAGGCTATTTCTAAAAAAAAAAAAATGGTCATACACAAAATAATGATCTTTAAAATAGCATCATATGACCCCTTTAAAAAACAAGACCGGAGAAACAATACGCAGAAAATAATTTCATGTCACTTTTTATATAATTTGGATCAAAACATACCCAAAGGAAATTTTTGATATATTTGATATATTTTGGATTTTATGAGTTGCATCTCTGAATAACTTTCCCTATTAAAGAATATATAAAAAATCATCAATATTTCTGTCTTTTATTTGATGCAAATATATATATAGGATAGGACTCTAGATTTATGTTATGGTTCTATAAAGGGTGCATATAAATCTCTGACCATAATTGTATTCAACTTGTCCCATTGTATCGTACAGCCCTAAGGGGGGGGGGGTTTAATCAGACAGTCTAAGAACTGGACTGATGATTCCATCTCGACCCTACAAGGGTGTTATAAATGCACTGATTGGGAAATGTTTAAAGAGTCATGTGCTGACATAGATGAACTTACTGATGTTGTTAGCTGTAATGTGTCCTATTGTGTTGATAATATTATTCCTGAAAGGTCTGTAAAGGTGCACCCAAATAATCACTCCAGGTACTGCTTAAAGAAAGACCGCATGCATTTCAGAAAGGAAATCTTTCTGAATTGAATCAGTTAAAAAAGGAAGTGAAATTGGAGATAAATAAGGCAAAGCTGTATTATAAAGAGAAGATAGAACGGGAGTTACGAAATAGTAATTTAGGCTAAGTCTGGGATGGCATGAAAACCATAGTTGGGACAAAGCCTAAAAGAGATTCTAAAATAGTATTGGAAAGGTATAGAGATGATTTTCAGCTTGCACAAGCATTCAATTAATTTTTTGTAAGGTTCAAAAGCTAGGAAAAGCTCTGGCCCTGATAATATTGAAGGTCGGTTGCTTATCTCCTGTGCAGAGCAACTGGGATCTATTTTTTATTATATTTTTCAACTGTCCCTTACTCAACAGAAGGTGCCGAGATCATGGAAATCCTCTCTAGAAAAGCCCAATCTATCTTAATGGTTACTTCCCATCCTCTCTATTCTGAGTTTCAGTTTTAACCCTCAGGATCTCGGTTAAGATTTCCTTCTGTTAGGAGTAACAGGTACAAACAATAATTTATCTCTTTCCTAAATGTGGGCATGTGGGGAGTAGGTGTAAGCAGGTAGTTGTTTGGTCCTGTTTTTTTTTTTTTTTTTATGTAATTTTTAATGTATCGTAAATTGTCTTTTTTTTTTGT
>NW_015555896.1:525633-532856 GCF_001515605.1 Sinocyclocheilus anshuiensis | reverse complement strand
GTAGTTGTTTGGTCCTTTTTTTTTTTTTTTTTTTATGTAATTTTTAATGTATCGTAAATTGTCTTTTTTGTTGGTCTTGCTGTAAAACCAATTGCCCTTAGGGGACATAAAGAAAGAAAGAAAGAAAGAAAGAAAGAAAGAAAGAAAGAAAGAAAGAAAGAAAGAAAGAAAGAAAGAAAGAAAGAAAGAAAGAAAGAAAGAAAGAAAGAAAGAAAGAAAGAAAGAAAGAAAGAAAGAAAGAAAGAAAGAAAGAAAGAAAGAAAGAAAGAAAGAAAGAAAGAAAGAAAGAAAGAAAGAAAGAAAGAAAGAAAGAAAGAAAGAAAGAAAGAAAGAAAGAAAGAAAAAAAGAAAGAAGAAAGATCTATACTGTATATATATATATATGCAAAATAAGCTGCATGTATATGTATGTATGCTTCAACCTCAAGGCTGATCAACTCTGGCCTGAGTGTCCACAGAGTTCAGCACCAGTCCTAATCAAACACACTTGCCTGTAGTTTTAAAGTAAATCTGAAGATTTTTACCTGGTTGGTGGGTTTGATTGGGGTTGGAGTTTAATTCTGCAGGATGATGGCCCTACAGAAGCAGGGTTGGTACCACTGTTCTGCCATAGATGTAAAGATGTAGTCAACTAAATATAATAACATTAGTTTAATGTGAATATTAACATTTGCAAAATTTTTTAACTAAAATCTCCTCCCCACTCACAACCCCCTTGTGTGATTGTGAGCCTCTGCTTTTCCGTGACAGAACAGCTAGAAAAACTATAAAAATGCAGCAATTCTCTGGTTATTTTAATGGTTAGGTCAGTATTCAACCCTTCCCCAAAATTCTCAACATACAGCCAACCTCAGACTGCTTTTAAATGCAAATATCGTTAAATCAGAGCCAGGGCTCAGGGCCAGATCCCATAGACAGATAGCTCAACCACTCAGATATCAATCTATAAAACGCGCCCTGCTTCTGAGAAATGTTGCATAGTTTTTCAGTAGAAAACTATTTTTTTTATGAAATAGCATGGGAAGTGCTGTACAACTTTCTGTGTGCGAGTCTGTGGGTATGTGTGTTTGTACTGAGAAGAGATCAGAATAAAGATTTAGCTTTTTAAATAAATAAAAAATATAAATAAATGCTTTTTATAAATAATAATGGAAGTAATTTGTCATTTATATACTGTTTGTCATATTTTATTTGCTTGATCAGTGTCTGTTTGATTATTTTGCTGTGGCAAAGCTCTTGGAAATAACTTAAATAAAATAATTTTTTACAAAAATCCAGAATTGTAGAAAGCCACAGTATAACCTTTAACTATATGTGCTGAAAAAGTTTTCTTATCGATCCATGTCTATTAGCCATCATGACTCCATGACATAAGAAATAGTAGAGAGAAATCTGTCCTCATTAATGAACATCCTGCATCATGCATCAACAGATCTTGGCCTTTTGTTTTTTAGAAAGACTACGTATTTGTAGTAGGTAAAAAAAAAGTAACTACAGTTGTATTATGAACTGTAAATTATTAAAGAATCAAAATGCATGCATACATGCTTCATTTTTTATCATCTAGACCATCTTTAGTCTGAAGGTAAGAACGGAAGTATTAACAGGAACTCACAGATCTTTTCATCACCGTGTTGCTCATATTGCAAGAAAAACAGAACTTATGGGGAACTCAGTCTCTCTGCCCACCATCGAATAGTATACAGTGTTTTCCAGTGAGAGCTCATTGATTGTCTTCATGATGTCCCTCATCTCTCTGCTCCTGCTGGCCTCTCTGCTGCCACACCTGACCTTCACTGGTGAGATTGATTATTTAACAGCATATTATTTAAATTTTTTTAAGAACATTTACTTTTTATTTACTGAAGAAGCTGACTTGGCACTATCTCTCTCTCAGCTCGTGTGAATGTGGGAATAGTGAACGGCACAGAAGCAAAACCCCACTCCAGACCTTACATGGTTTCTCTTCAGTTGACTAAGACACATATCTGTGGCGGATTCCTCATTTCTGATGAGTTTGTGTTGACTGCTGCACATTGCTGGAACGGGTGAGGGTTTTTTGTGTAGTTACAATAATTTTGGCTGACATAGTGACTGCAGTGCATTGTATGATGAAACTAAGCATCATGACTTTCTCTTTCAACAGATCTCAGATTCTGACGGTTGTGATTGGTGCTCATGACTTAAGGAACAGTAAGAATTCAGATCGTATCGGAGTGAAGTCCTACATCCCACATCCAAGCTATATTATTTATCTTTCCTGGAATGACATCATGCTTTTGAGGGTAACAATTTGTAATACATTTAGCTGTTGACAACTTCACAAACATCACTATAATCAGCAGCAGTTCAGTCTTATAAAAGATGATTAAATCAGTTTATTAATAAAAATTGTGTTTTTGAATTACAGTTACAGGAAAAAGTCAGCCTAAACAACTATGTTGAATGGATATCATTACCAAAGAAAGGTGAAGATGTCGAGGTGAATACTCTCTGTAGTGTTGCGGGCTGGGGACAACTGTGGACTGATGGCCCAAAGAGCGATCGTCTAATGGAGGCAAACGTGCATATAATGAACAACAGAGAATGTCACAAGAGGTGGCAAGAGACTTTCTCAGTCTCACAGATGATGTGCACACATGGCCATGGTGGATCCTGCATTGTATGTACAAAAGATGATTCACACACTTTGATTCTTATGTTAATTAATGAACCGAGTTTCAACTGATACAGTATATGGTATTTTATTGACTTTTTCTCTTAACAGGGGGATTCTGGGGGTCCTTTGGTTTGTGGAAACACTGCAGTTGGTGTCACAACATTTGGATATAAATTACTCTGCAATTCACCTGAGAAACCTAATGTGTATATTAAGATTTCACTATATATTCCATGGATCAACAGCATAATTAGAAATGTGAAGTGAGTTCAGTTCTTGAATTCTCCTGCATAACCCGTTTTAATAAATGTATCACTTGACAAACATCAGTCATTCAAAGTGTCTTCATTGTCACAAGCATATATATATTGTATGTCTGTGTGCGTATATATAAATATTGTATTTGAATATTTGGGCTCATAAAAAATGAATATTCAAATATTTGTTTATTTGAATTAGGTTTAAAGTAAGTTTTTGTCACCATTTCTGAACAAGCTTGTGGTTAGGCATTATACACAACAATGTTCTACCGTAATGTTACCTTATACCTCAAGGTTATCTTTTAGTTGAAAACGTGTATAAACAAATATATATATAAGAACAAAAGCATTTAAGCTCAAGCAGAGCAAATGCAAAAAATAAAGCAGACCATGCCAATTACAGTACTGAGTCGGCCTATGCTTATCGTGTTTATATCATTTTACATGTTAATGTTGAGAAAAACAATATCCACACGCTCAGGTGAAAATTGACTCCTCAGTCTGAAAACAGTAAGAATGCAAGCCGCAAAGTCGTTCCAGAGACACAAAGATAACGGTGTACTAAGCAAAGTTTCTTACAGTGCTTTGTGTTTTCTGTTCTTAAATCATTCTCCCTCAAGGAAACTTAAAGGGTTCCCAGGTGAAAAAGAAATATATTTAAATTGTGCTTTTTCAGACATACTTACTATATTTAAATTATACTATACTAAGTGCATATTAAATGTATTATTTTGAAACAACTTTAAGTATATTAAGTGTATATGTTTTCTGTAAATACACTAAAAAGTCACTAAAAGTATGCTTGTGTTTAGCATATTCCTTAAAAGTGTAACTAAAAATATATTTATTAACAGTATTTCTACTATACTTTTTAGAAATATACTAATAGTGTGCTTGTGTTTAGCATATTCCTTAAAAGTGTAACTAAGCATATATTTATTACCAAAGTATTTCTAGTATACTTTTTATAAATACATTAAAAGTATGCTTCTGTTTAGCATATTTCTTAGAAGTATAACTAAGCATATATTGAATACAAAAGTACTTCTAGTATACTTTTTAGAAATATATTAAAATGCAATTCAATATATTTTTATTACCCTTCAAATAAGCATGTTGGGAATACAAATGTATTATAAACATACTACTTGAATTTCAAGTATATTTTTAATACATTTAATACTACGTCTTTTTCACCTGGGTTAGTTCACCCAAAAATGAGCCTGTGATGTACTCGCCCTCGAGGCATCCTAGGTGTATATGACTTTCTCCTTTCAGACAAATCCAATCAGAGTTATATTAAAACTTGTCCTGTACCCTCCAAGCCTTACAATGGGGGTAAGCGGGTGCTTTTTGTCAACAGTCCAGAAGACGTGAAATAAAGTGCGTGCATCTGTAATAAAATGTGCCTCACACGGCTCCGGGGGGGTGAATAAAGGCCTCCTGTAGCGAATCCATGCGTTTTTGTAAGAAAAATATCAATTTTTCAAACGTAATAAACACTTTTTTTCTCATTTCCGCTGACTGATTTATTAGATTATTTATTACAAGATTATTTATATTTAGAACAGGTTTAAAATCTCTGCAATTCCCTAAACTCACCACCAGGGGTCACCATCCCCAGCATTATAAGTTAGACCAGTGTTTCCCAACCGGGGTGCCGTCTGTCGAGAGCAGGGGTGCCGTGTAAAAAATCCGTTCCACAAGTTTGTTAAAATTTCCAAAGGGTGCCGCGACTAAAAAAAGGTTGGGAAACACTGAGTTAGACCTCTAAATGGACTATATAGGTAGGTTACTATATATACAGACATATAAATATGCCACCTGTGTTATAACGTTGCTTTTCCATTCATATATTCCATTCATATATTTGTGGTAATGAATTGTAAGTATTCAAGTACCAAAATGTATGCTATCCTGCTTAATACTTCTAGACCAAACCATCTGTGGCCAAGAACAATATTTACTCATCATTGCCACTTCCACCACAAATTGAAAAATTTGAAAAAGGTGCTGGGTTCGAGTACTGCTCGGAGCGGGTGCGAGAAGCAGTGTAATGAAATGTGTTTATGCGGTTTACTCTTATCTGGGACAATTGAAATTTACCTCAGGAGTCTTCATATTGCTTGTAGATGTTACTATACTTCGAGTGTATTTAACCTGTGGCAAATTCAATTGAATGGGTATGATTTGGAAAGGCACACACGTCTTAAAAGGTCTAACAGCTGAAAATGCATATCAAAGTAAAAACCAAGTCCTGAGTAAAAAAAAAAAAAAACTGCTGTAGAGGTCAGAAACAGGATTGCATCAAGCCACACATCTGGGGAAGAGTTCAGAAAAAATTCTGCTGCATTAAGGGTCTCCGTTACCCTTAATGGAAGAAGTTTGAAACAACCAGGACTCTTCCTAGAGCTGGCAAACTGAGCAATTGATGGAGAAGGGCTTTGGTTAGAGTAATGATCAAGAACCTGATGGTCCTTCTAGTTGAGCTTCATGATCATATGTGGAGATGGGAAAAACCTACAGAAGGAGAAACATCACTGCAACACTCCACCAATCTGGGCTTTATGGCGGTGTGGCCAGACTCAATCCTCTCCTCAGTGAAGACGCATGAAAACCACTTGGAATTTGCAAAAAGCACCTAAAAGACCCTCAGATTGTGAGAAACAAGATTCTCTGGTCTGATGAACCTTAATTTCAAGCATCATGTTTGAAGGAAACCAGGCTCTGCTCATCACCTGCAGAGTACTATCCCAAAAGTGTGCTGGTAGCAGCCTCTTGCTGTGGGGCTGTTTCAGTGGCAGGGACTGAGGGACTCGTCAGAGTAGAAGGAACGCTCAGTGCAGCAAAATATAGAGATAGCCTTAACGAAAACCCAGTCCAGAGCATTCAGAACCTTAGACTGGGCAGAAGGTTCACCTTCCAACAGGACAATGACCCTAAGAACACAGCAAGAGTGGCTTATAGACAACTGTGTGAATGTCCTCGAGTGGCCCAGCCACAGCCTGATCTTGAACCCAATCAAATATTTCTGGAGAGACCTGAAAATGTGTGTCTGCCCCATCCAAGCTGACAGAGCTTGAGAGGTGAAGAGGAGAGGAGAAGAATGGCAGATAATTGACAAATGCTGATGAGCAAAGCTTGTCGCATCAAACCCAAAAAGACTTGAGGCTGTAAAGGTGCTTCAGAGCTAAGTACTGAGTTAATGTACTTGTTTCAGGTTTTTTTAAATATATAAATTTATGAAGTTTATGGTGTATCAAGATTTATGTGGGGAAAAAAGTAATTTAAAGCTGTTTAACATAACATATACATACATCCATTGTAAAAAATTAACTGTAAAATTTACGATTTTGATTTTGCCTGTAAATTTACAAAAGTACTGTAAATCAATAATTACAATTGTACTGTAAAAATACAGAAAACTGTTTTTACAGCTATAACTGTAACGTTTATAAATATGTGTGTATATGTATATACACTGAACAAAATTATAAACGCAACACTTTTGTTTTTGCCCCCATTTTTCATGAGCTGAACTCAAAGATCTAAGACTTTTTCTAAGTACACAAAAGGCCTATTTCTCTCAAATATTGTTCACAAATCTGTCTAAATCTGTGTTAGTGATCACTTCTCCTTTGCCGAGATAATCCATCCACCTCACAGGTGTGGCATATCAAGATGCTGATTAGACAGCATGATTATTGCAGAGGTGTGCCTTAGGCTGGCCACTCTAAAATGTGCAGTTTTATCACACAGCACAATGCCACAGATGTCGCAAGTTTGGGGGCAAAAACAAAAGTGTTGCGTTTATAATTTTGTTCAGTATATATATATATATATAGAGAGAGAGAGAGAGAGATTTAATTTTATGAAGAGTGATTAAATGTTTGTTTTTTTTATTACAGCTAGAGAAAAAGGTCAAACTAAGCCAAAATGTTGAACCGATATCATTAATAAAGAATAAAAAAGGCATCAAATCAGGTACTGTCTGTAGTGTTGCTGGCTGGGGAAGACTGCAGACTAAAGGCTCAGCGAGTGATCGCCTAATGGAGGCAAACGTGAAAATAATGAAAGACAGACAATGTAAAGAAAAATTGAAAGGAAGTGTGAAATATTTAATCTCAAAGATGATGTGTGCATATGGCCGTGGTGGATCCTGCAAAGTATGTACACAACATAATTCACAGACTCTGTTTCTGGTTTCACTGAGATTAAACTGATATACGATTCTAATTCATGTGTAAATAATGTGTTAAAACGGGGGGGGGGGGATTCAGGAGGGCCTTTGGTTTGGGGAAAAT